>NC_067493.1:25595188-25824183 GCF_947179515.1 Apodemus sylvaticus | reverse complement strand
TGGCCATGGTATCCTGGGTAGTGCCAGGAGCCGAAAAGGCAAAGTGTTCACATGTCTTCAGGGAGACAGAGCTGCAGAGAGCAACAGTCTTCAGCCATTTCTCAGTGTCTGGACTGAGGGGCCATGTGAGAAGGCATCAGATTGCCCATCTGTCCCCTTTATCTTTCTCCTGTATGCCTGGAAGAAGCTTTTGCAAAGGAATCCAGCCCAGTGCCCTCATGTGGATCCCACCATGATCCTAACAAGGGAGCACTTCCAAGGAGGAGTGGGTAGATTCAGAAACTGGCCCGCGCTCTCCCATCCCCAAAGCTCTGCCAAAGCGCCACCAGGGGAACCTGCTAGTTAAATACATTAATTGAGCAGCCACTATGTTGAGAACAAAAATAGGCTTTCGAATCCAATTAAACGTTAGGCTTCAGTATGGGAGAGAGAGAGAGCTGGTGCGTATGTGAGAGAGTGGGGGGGGACCAGAAAGGGTTTCTTTACTAGTAATTAACCACAAAGTAAATAGCTCTCCCATGGAACGGGCCCCTCCATCTCCACACCCCCGATCTTCAATTAGCTCTGTTATTCTGTCCCCTATTACTTGAGATAATCAAGGGTTGGATGTAATTAATTGCTGTAATGTGTTGCGGAGTGGAGCCAAATGGCAGCCGGGAAGGCTGGCAGTAGCTGCCGGCTTCTCTAACTGGCTCTCTGGAAGGGCCAGCTTGGGCTCAGCCTGCATAAAGTAGACAACAGGGGTGAACAGGGAACACAGGCGGGGGGGGGGGGTATCAGTGCTCCTCTGGCACTGAGTATTGCCCTCCCCTCCCACACCCACTCGCTGTCATCCATCTCTGTGTGGTCCCCAAAGCTTCGGAACCTACAAAGCCACTCATATCCGAAACACAGAGTGCTGTGCCGGTGTAAAATATTACTCAGTTGTAAAAAGGAATGTTGTTTAATACATGCTGCCAGATGAATCTGCCTTGGGGGCTTTATGAGGAGGGACACAATCACAGACAAACAGTGGGCAGATCCAGAGAGGCCTGCAGGGAGCAGGTTAGGGGGTCTGCTCTCTGCAGCAAGAGTTACCCAAAGTCAGAACTGGCAACATTTAATACAGAGATAACTTTTCTCTGGGCTGTAGAGCCAAAAGCATTTGAAATACAATACCCAAGGTTTATATAGATATAAAAGTGTGTGTGTGTGTGTGTGTGTGTGTGTGTGTGTGTGTGTTCTCACTTGTACATGTGGAGGCCACACGTTGAAGGTGGGTATCTTCCTCTATTGATTTCCATCTTTCTTTCTTTCTTTCTTTCTTTCTTTCTTTCTTTCTTTCTTTCTTTCTTTCTTTCTTTCCTTCCTTCCTTCCTTTCTTTCTTTCTTTCCTTCTCATTCTCTCTTTCCTTCCTTCCTTCCTTCCTTCCTTCCTTCCTTTCTCTCTCTCTCTCTCTCTCTTTCTTTCTTTCTTTCTTTCTTTCTTTCTTTCTTTCTTTCTTTCTTTCTTTCTTTCTTTTCCTTCCTTCCTTCCTTCCTTCCTTCCTTCCTTCCTTCCTTCCTTCCTTCCTTCCTTCCTTCCTTCCTTCCTTTCTCTCTTTCTTTCTTTCTTTCTTTCTTTCTTTCTTTCTTTCTTTCTAGATAAGCCCTCTCACTAAACACAAAACTCAGTGAGCCCCAGGATCCCCCTGCCTCTGCCCCTTGTGAGCTGGAGTTGCAGGCATGCACCACTATAACCTGGTTTTCTAGGTGAGAGCCGGGATCTGAACTCAGACACTCATGTTTACACAGCAAGCACTTCACTCACTGTGCTGGCTGGTTTCAGCTGTCAACACCACAATCTTGAATTGCTTGGAAGGGAGTCTCAATGGAGAATTGTTTAGCCCAGGCTGTCCTGGAGCGTGTCTATCCCCAGGACCCACATGGTGGAACAGACTTCAGGAAGTTGTCACTTGACCTCCATATTATACACTGTAACACCCACACACCCACATTTTGAATACATAAATAAATATAAAAAAGTAGAGATCAATTGAAGATTCCTGAAGGAGACTTTTGACTTCTACATGTGTACACATGCACACACACACACACACACACACACACACACACACACACACAGTAGCCCATCCACATGCACTTACACACATTCCCATACATTCAAGAAGATATTTTCTGACTAGGTGTAGTGAAAGTTGCTCAAGAGATTGCCTTGACTATGTTAATTGATCTAGGAAGACCTGCCCACCGTAGGCGGCACCATTCCCTAGACAGGGAATCCGGATGGAACCAGAGTGGAGAAAAAGAATTGAGCACAAGCGAATGAGCGTGTATTTATTTCTCTCTGCTGCTGGCTGCGGACATGACAAGCTATTTCAAGTTCCCGCTGCCATGGCTTCCCGCAGGGACGGACTATAATCTGGAATTGTGAGCCAAATAAACTCATTGTCCTCCAACTTGCTTTTGTCAAAGTATTTTATTGTGACCACAGGAAATAAAGCTAAGGCGTTCCCTGAGCCATCTCCCCAGGCTCAGACTCCTCTCCTTGCCTGCATTCCCTAAACAATACAGCAGAACAACTATTTACACAGCCGTGGCACTGTATTGATGGTGATAAGCATCCTAGGGACGTGTAAACTCCACAGGGGATGTGCAGAGGCTTTCTGCAAACACTGTGCCACTTTACAACAGGGCCAGGAACATTCACAAATGGAGGTACCCAACGGTCCCCTCAAATACTGGGGGGGTGACTTCAGTTGTTAGAGGTTGAGAAGGGGCATGGAAAATGGTGACTGCTGGTGGGTACCAGGCCTCCTTTTGTTGAATGGAAATAGTTTGGAACTTGTTCTGGGGAGACAACCCGGTGGATGAAGTTCTTGGATTGCAAGTGTGAGGATCTGAGTTCAGAATCCCATGGGAAAAGCCAGGACTGGCAACATGATCCCGTAATCGCAGCCCTTGGAAGGTGGAGACAGGCTCGGTGGCCGGCCGGTCTAGCTGAATCAGTGAGCTTCGGGTGTAGTGAGAGACCCTGCCTCAGAAACGAGGTAAGGGTTGGCAAGATGCTGTAGAGGGCAAAAGCATCTACCAACAAGTCTGGCAACTTGATTCCTAGGATCCACAAAACAGCAGGAGCAAGGGGACTCCAGCGAGTTGTCCTCTGACTTCCATAGGATAGCATCATGCTCTCTCTCTCTCTTATACATTAATGAATGAATAAATAAACAATACAGTATAGAACTATTGAAGAAGATACCTGAGATGGATATTTATGACCTCCTTATGTATGCACACTCCCGCTACACACACACACACACACACACACACACACGTATATTCACAAACATGTAAGCACACCCCACCCCCAACACACTCAGGATATTTTGTAACTAGGTAGAAATGATGGCTGCAACGTTTTGTCAATGTATGAAATGCTACAGAAAATGTTCAAGTTTAGCAACAATGGTGAATGTTGGGTTGGGGAAATGGCTTGGTTAGATGGCCCATGGATATGTTTGTGTATGTGTTTACCTGAGCCTGATTCAGGATAGTGAAGGCTCTCCTAAAGAAACACACACACAGACACACACAAACACACACACACACACACACACACACACACTCCTCCAAGGTGAGAGGCTGAAGAGGTGGCTTGGTGGCCCTGAGGGGATGGATCCTGCCTTTGCAGAGGACCCAGCACACATACTGAGTGGCTCCCAACCAACTGTTACTTAAGTTCCAGGGGGATCTGATACCCCCTTCTTTCTTTCACTGATAAATGTGCACACAGAAAGACAAAACATGGAACAAAGGAGATGGGGGGGGGGGTTAGGTTCTATAAATGTCACCTCTGTAGATGAAAATGAAAGCGGCTACAATTTTTGGAGCTTGTGGGAGCACGGATCAGGTGCAAATTCAAGTGGACTCCATCCCCAAGACGACCTGGCCACAAGTATCTGTTTTTAGTTCAAGACACAGAGAATGAGAGAGAGAGGATGCTATGGGTAAGGGAGTTGAAGGCTGGGATTCGTGCCCAGGAGAAGGCCCCATAGCTTGTCAATGGAGAATGGACCACGGCTGTTCAAACCCGAGGGTCCCTGGAGGAAGCGATGGTGGAGAACCTGGAATTGTGCAAGGGACTTTTGTGGGGTGCTGTGGGGCAGGGACAAAGTTAAGTCACATGTGAGAAAAATCATGGCGTGAGTGTGTACGTGTGTGTGTGTGTGTGGTGTATACACATGCATGTGTGAGTGTGTATGTGTACACGTGTGTGTAGAGGGGGATGTTGCATTGGGGAGTGGGCCAGACAGCAATTTGTGCTTTTGAGAGAAAGGGGAACAAGAACTCAGTTTTATTTAGCACAAACAGGTGCAGGGGTGGGAAAAGGAAAGAGAAACGAAGAAGGGAAACACAGAGAAGGGAGCTGGTGGGGGGTTGGGGGGTGTGGCGGAGGTGGGGTTGGTGACAGGGCTAGCCAGCTAAGAAAGGCCATAGCTAACTCAGTTTATATACACCCCTCCTGCAGAGAGCTGCGGAGAGCTCCTGAGACCACAAGACACTTGAACAGAATTTGAGTAATTTCCCGGAGACCTGCTCCCCTGCTTTGAAGCCACTGGTGATCTTGAAACTTCAAAACAAAACAAAACAAAACAAAACTTTGATTCATACTTTCCACCCATCTGAGTACAGTGAGAGGTGTCGGGAGTGAGTGTCTTACTGATACTACCATTTTCTTTCTTTCTCAAGGCAGAGATACATTGTTGGCAAAATTTTTAGGTCCTCTTTTATTTATTTTTTTATTGAATTATTAAATCCCTGGGCATAGCGCTGCACACACCTTTCACCCCAGCACTGGAGAGGGGAGGCCGGTGGATCTCTGTGAGTTCCAGGCCAGCCAGAGCTACACAGTGACGAGAGAGAGAGAGAGAGAGAGAGAGAGAGAGAGAGAGAGAGAGAGAGAGAGAATGAGAGAGAATGAGAATCAGTAAACAGAAGACCATATCTTTTTGATGTTCAGTGTTTCCAACACTACTAAAAACACAGTACACAGCCTCTGAATGCAGGTGAGTGAACCTGGGACTCCAGCCTAGGGACCACTTCTGACTTCTTGACTTCATACTGGGCGACAAGAAGTCAGACACCAGTGAGCAGCCTTTCATATGTGTGCCAATGATGAAACCAGAAGCCTGTCAGAAGTACACGCTGAAGCAGTCGGTCAGCTTGACCCGGCTCA
This sequence comes from Apodemus sylvaticus, assembly GCF_947179515.1. Classification (NCBI taxonomy): domain Eukaryota; kingdom Metazoa; phylum Chordata; class Mammalia; order Rodentia; family Muridae; genus Apodemus; species Apodemus sylvaticus. The sequence goes on along the minus strand of NC_067493.1, from coordinate 25,818,968 downwards.
GGGCTGAGGAAGTGCGCTTCCTGTCTCTATGTCTTTCCCCCTCTGTCTGGAGCATCAGTGTGTCTACCCAGTGAGTCAGACCTGATGGTTTCCAGTGAGCTTTGGCTGGGTTCTACCTGGAGGTGTGGTACCCGAGGTGACCTTAAACCCTCTGCACCTCGCTGTGACTTCCTATAGCACAGGTGTACTGTGTGCTTATTTCAAAAGCTCCTCTAAGCCCTTCTGGCTTTTTTGTCTTTCTCCCTCTCTCCCTCTTTCCCTCCCTCCCTTCCTTTCTTTTGTTCTTTTCCTCTTTCTTTTTCTCTCTCTTTTTCTTCATGTGCACAGTGTATGGAGGTCTGAGGTTGAAGTAGGAGAATCACTTTCAATTTCTCTTCCCCCTTATTCACTGAGGCAGGGTCTCTCAATCAAAACCAGAGCTCATCCACACGGCCAGTCTCAATAGAATCTTTGCCCCAAAAATTCCCTGTGTCCATCTTTTGAGGCTGGAATTATAAGCATGTTGACACACCCACTCGCCTTTGACCCTCTTGCTTTACTTTAGCTACCTGAGCCACTCCCCAGCCTCCAACTTTTCCCTGTTCTTGAGAGAGGTCTTCCTCTATCTAGGTTGGTCTGGAACTTACAAGTCACTCAGATGGTCTCTATCTCATGATCTTCCTGCTTCAGCCTCCTGAGTTCTGGGAACACTTAAGGTGTGATCTATCACCGCAGCTCTGGTTCATTTTCAACTCACTAAAGTTAATTTAATCCCATAAGAGTCAGCTGTGTGTGGTCTCTTGTCTCTGATGAACAAAGAACTCCTTCGACTTCTAAAGTCTCTCTCTTTCTTTTATTCATAAGTCTGGTAGCACCTACACAGGTTGTGTATATATGTGTGTGTATATGTGTGTTTTTGTGTGTGTTTGAGTGTATATATATGCATGTGTGTATTTGTGTGTGTGTTTGTGTGTGTGTATGTGTTTTGGGTGTATGTGTATATTTGTGTGTCTATGTGTATGTATGTGTGTGTTTGTGTGTGTATGTGTGTTTGAGTGTATATATGTGTTTGTGCGTTTGTGTATATGTGTCTATTTGAGTGTATATATGTGTTTGTGTATGTGTATGTGTGCATGTGTGTTTTAGTGTATATTTGCGTTTGTGTGTATTTGTGTGTGAATGTGATTGTGTGTGTGTATTTGTGTGTTTATGTGTGTTTGAGTGTATATATGTGTTTGTGTGTTTGTGTATATGTGTCTATTTGAGTGTATATATGTGTTTATGTATGTGTATGTGTGCATGTGTGTTTGAGTGTATATATGCGTTTGTGTGTATTTGTGTGTGAATGTGATTGTGTGTGTGTATTTGTGTGTTTATGTGTTTGTATGTGTGTGTTTGTGTGTATATGTGTGTGTGTGTTTGTGTGCTTGTGTGTTTGTGTGTGTGTATGAAAGTCAAAGGACAACCTCAGGTGTCCACGCCATCCTTCAGGTGTCTCCCTTAGAGACAGGGTCTCTTCCTGGCCTGGAACTTCACCAAGGAAGCATACTAGCTGGTCAGTAGGTGCCAGGCATCCTCCTGACTCAGCCTGACTTTACTTTTTATAGTGAGTTTTGAGATTGAGATGGGGTCCTCATCCTTAAAAGACAAATGCTTTGTCTTCTCAGTCATCTCCTCTGCCCCTTCCAAAGCCTTTCCAAAGTGCATTTCCCAAGACATCCCACAAAGCTCCAGCCTGGAGTCAAATGTTCTGGTGGGCTCCAGGGGCTCCTAAGGGGAGATCATCTTTGGGGTCCTTAGCAAGGCTGGGGACGTGGCTCAACTGGCACACGCCTGATATAACTCTTGAGCGCAGGTGTCCCAGGGTAGCCTGGGGCATTTCACCAGACAGCACCCCACTCCTCTCCTCACAGGCACGAGTACAAGCAACCCCACGGGAACCAGCTGACAGAACTAGGGGTGGTGGGAAAGAATTCTTACCCAGCAGAGAGGATCGCCTCTCTGTGGGGCCACATACTGGGGGGGGGCACATTTCTGAGAGATGATTCTGGAAGTAGACATGACATCGTTCATCTATTCCTCCCCAGAGAGGGCTGCAAACACCTCCAGCTTTCCAGAAAACACACTCCAGGCACCAACCCTGCTCCTCAACTGTGACAGTGTGCTCAGTTAGAAGAAATGATGAACAGATCTGTGACAGCAGGAGAAACAGGGACATATTGTTCCCACGAAACATCGGGGTTTGTAGAGAGCCTGCCATGGGTCTGTTCTGGGCTCTGCATGAGCCCAGCTGAGAGTGATGTACGGTCCCTTGCAGTTGAGACTACACATCCATTTTAGGAGGTGACAAAGTATGGGGTCACATATTGGTCACATATTGGTCATCCCAATACTGGGGCAGGAAGAGGCAGGAGGATCTCTGGTCATCTTGGGCCACACAGAGAGTCCCTGTCACAAACACCTCACGGCTGGGGGATATGTATAGTTCAGTGGTAGACAGCTTGCCTGGACATGTAAAAGACCCTGGGCTTTGTCCGAAGCAGCAAGGGTAAAAAATGTGAAGGGGCCAGGCGGTGGTGGCACATGCCTTTAATCCCAGCACTTGGGAGGCAGAGGCAGGTGGATTTCTGAGTTCGAGGCCAGCCTGGTCTACAGAGTGAGTTCCAGGACAGCCAGGGCTACACAGAGAAACCCTGTCTCAAAAAACAACAACAACAAAAAATGTGAAGGGACACGTTTGAAGGCCCCAAGCACACCCACATAGACAAGAGCAAAAGGAGCAGGTGTAGAGATTATTAACACTAACAGACCGGGGACACAGGCAGCCTCAGCTTCTGCAGGCCACAGAGGGCTGGTGGGGGTATACTCACAGGTCTGGACACCAGCTGTGTCCTGGGCCTGGCAGGGGCATCTGTCCAGGACTCTCTCGAATTCCCTGTCCTCTGCTGTTGGGGAGCCAGGCACCCAGGAAGTGCTGATGCTGGCAGGCTGCCACAGCCTCCGCCGGAAGGGAGCCCACATGGGTGCTGCACACAGAGGAGGCTATGACTATTTTTAGCAGGTGCAGAGGGAGGCTGTGGTGGGCTGCACACTTCTCTTTTTGTTTTATTCTGAGCAGAACCTGAAGACGGATGTGGCAGTACACGCCGTCATCCTAGCCACTAAGATGCTAAGGCATAAGGAGGGTAAGCCTGAGGCTAGCCTGGGCTATAGTATGAGACTCCGTCTCCACAACAGAAAAAAAACTAAGCCAGGAACTTGGCAGGTGCTTATAATCCCAGTGTTGGGGTTGGGGGTGGGGCACATCCTCTTATTTCACTGGCTAGACAGCCCATCTCATCAGTGACCTCCACAGTCAGCAGAGGGTCGGGGAGATGGCTCAGCAAGTAGAGATGCTAGGCACACAAGCCGGAGGACCCTGGGTTTGACCACCAACACCAACACAAAGATGGAAGGGGAGAACAGGGAGTGGTCCTCCACAGGACTCTGGCATGTGTGTCCACACATACATTATGCAATAGATATACACAGACACACATCATATACACACATCACACACATCCCATTACATATCATATACACATTATACACACACAGCACAGACAGATACATCATACACATACAGTCACAGACATATAGACACACACATCATATACACATATCCCATTACATATCACACACATACATCAGACACGCACATCACACACACACATCATATACATATCACAGACACACAGACACACAATCAAAAACACACATTATAGACACACACACATCCCATTACATATCAGAAACACATCATACACACACAGCACAGATACATATATCATATACACATATCCAATTACATATCAGACAGCCATCATACACACATCACAGACACATAGCCATACACACACATTGCATATCACACACACAGACACACACATCATACACACACACAGACACACAGACACACATACCATACATACACATTATAGACACACATCCCATTACATATCAGACACCCATCATACACACATCACAGACACATAGCCATACACATACATTGCATTGCATATCACACACACAGACACACACATCACACACACACAGACACTCACACACACACAACTAATAAGTAAACACCCAAAGAAAAGAGGACACAAAGTAGAAACGACTTTGGGAGATATTTGACATTAACCTTGGCTCTCTACACCCACATGCACACACTTGCTTACACACCAGTGTGCATGTGTACACAAACATGCACACACATATATACTACATACACATAACGCTCATGGTAGAGAAATAATAAAAAAGGAAGAAAAACACAGTAAAAAAAAAAAACAAACAAAATCCAAACACCAGCTGTTTAAATGACTGGCTAAGTGGAATCTGTGGGTGATTTGAGCTCCTGGGTAAGGAAGCGGCTGCAGACCAGAGCACAGAGACCTGGGGTGCAGGAGCCAGGGGTGGCAGAGGGAGCAAGGAGCAGGACAGGAGCCTCTCTTCCCTGGCATCCTTGATGGCACCACCCTGTGCACTGGCTCCTGTTGCTGTGCCAGGAGGAGCTCCTCACCCAGGAGACCAAGAACTCCACCTAGGAGGGAGTGGGGGCCTGGAACATTCCAGAAAACAGGAATCTATCTATCTATCTATCTATCTATCTATCTATCTATCTATCTATCTATCATCGGTACACATACCACCCTGATCTCTTCTCTTGATTTTGCTGTTAGTGAACACAAAGCCCAAAGCACCTTACACCACCCAAAATTGTCCCTACCACATCCTCGAACTCACTGGATGTGCATCAGTAGTTGTCCCTCTGTTACCAAGGGAACAGTGCCTTGCTGAGGCATGCACCACGATTATTCATTGGTCCACCTGTCAGTGGGCACTGGGGTTACTGTTTGACCGTAAAACTCTTACACAAGTCTACAAGTGAACAGGTGCTGTCATTTCTTGTGGAGACAGACCGTGTAGTGGGCATGTCAGTCACAGGATGGGTGTTGGCTAACCTCAGGGCATCCTTGTTACTTGAGAGTCAGGCTCTGGAAGCTCAGGCCCTCCCTGAAGGGGTGGTAACACTGGACCCTTGATCCTGTAGGGCCTCACTTCCCACTTGCTCTCAATCTTTCCCTCCACACGGACCTCTTGTTTGGGGGCTGTGAATTGAATGTGAAATGTCCCCCACAGGCCTGCATGCTTTTGTACTTTATCCCCAGGTGGTGGCGCTGTTGTGGAGCCTTGAGGAAGCAGAGCTTTCTCCTTGCTGGAGAAAATGAGCCTCTGTGGATGGGCTTTGAGGTTTTAAAGCCTCACCTCCTTTCCTGTTCACTCCTGACTGTCTGCAGAGGTCAGCCTCTTCATCCCTGGTACTGGGTCCTCTTCGCCCTGTCTTCCTCTCCATGATGCACTGTACCCCATCAAACTGTAAGCCTAAATATTCCTCCTCTACTGTGTTTCTCCTTTTCAAGTATTTTGGTGATAGTGAAGAGAAAAGTAACGAACACAGACACTGAATGGTGTTTCTTCCTAAATTCATGTCTACATAGACTATGACCTTATTTGGCAATGAGTGCTTTGCATACATTATTATGACGAGGCCACCCTGGACCTACATCTGGTGACTGGCATTTTTGTTAGAAGAGGAAATGACACAGATCCAGAGAAGGGAAATGAAGATGGGGCAGAGACTAGGTCAGGAGCCACCACAAGCTGGAAGTGGGAGCTGGGGATGGGACATGGTGCAGAAGAGCATTTTAGGACCTCAGCCTGGATCCCCAGAACCCACACAAAACCAGGCATGGTTGTTTGTGCTTGTGACCCCCAGGAGTGTGAGGAGTGGAAACAGGAGGATTGCTGGGGCTTGCTGGCTACCAGCTCAGCTCTAGGTTCAGTGACATGACCCTGTTCATGAGAGTAAGATGGACAGTGATAGAATAGAACACCTGGTATCCTCTAGATTCCATATACACACACACATACATGCATGGATGCATGTATACATACACACATGCACATATACATACACACACATATGCATGCATATACATACATGCATACATGTGTACATACATGCATATGCATATATGCAAAACACATGCACACACATATACATACACACATGCATACATACACATACATACTCTGCCACATATATACATAAGTGCACATACATTACACACATACACCAAAAAATAACAAGCAATAAGGAGAGCGAGCCACTTAGGGAGGCTGAGGCAGGGGAATCTTGAGTTTGAGGCCAGCCTGAGCTACACAGGAAGACCCTGTAACAAAGAACTAACAGAGCTGGAAGAGGCAGCAGGGTTTGTCCCCCAAGGCCATGACAACCTCGTTTTGGACCTCTAATTGCACTCTGTGAGAGAAGCAACCCCTGCCATTTTATTCTCTCTCATTGGCAGCAGAAGAGTAGAAAAATTCTCTGAGATCACAGGGGAAGGGTACCTGGAAAACCCTCAGGGAAGATGGCAGACACTGGCTCCCACACAAAAGGAGACAGCATTGCAGCACGACTGAATGCTCTTACCACAGGGTCTGAGTCTGAGCTTGCCAGCCGGGATGCTTCCCATACAGCAGGAAAGAGCCAGCTACGCACTCCCAAAGATGCTTGGGAACCCAGAAACCAAGCCCCCTTATTTCAACTAGGGAACTGCTGGTTCAAACCTCGATCCCCAAGCATCACAAAACTTAAGCATCCAAACACAGGCTCCATTTTCAGAGTGGGTAGAGGTTTGTCTTGTTCAAGCCCACCATAAACCAATTCAAGGGACTCAGATACATCCCGGCCCTGTTTGTGTTATTTATTTTCGCTTTGAAACTGTGATTCTAAGCAGCCCAGGCCCTCCCCTGCTGACTCAGCTGCATGAGCCCAAACTCATAAAATCCTATTTCAGAAAGGCCCAATGATTTTATTTTCTGATCATAAATATGAAATTTAATTAGCAGCTTGCTGCTAATGAAGTCGCCATGGAAGCCAGAGTGGAGGCGCGGAGAGTCACATAAAGTCGAGCCCGGCATCCTGTTAACCCTTCCCCTCCTCTGCCCACCTGTCCCTGGCTGGGTCTGTCTCATGGCCACACGCTGCAGTCAGCTGTAGATAGAAGAGGGGGAGCTTGTGGCCAGGATGAGGAGCGGGTCCTCACTGTGTCTTGAATCTCTGGGTGTTTCTTCACACAGTAGTCACATATTCTATGTGGTGATTAATTTTATGCGCCAATTTGATTGGGCTAAGGGCTGTCCAGACAGCTGGGGTGTGTCTTAAAAGGTATGAACATTTGATATGGACTGGGTAAAGAACCCCTGCTGCCATGGTGGGCACTGGTGGGCACCACGGATCTATTCAGGGTAAGATAAAAGCAGGCCAGACCTGATAATTAACCTTGGCAAGTCAGTCTCCTGGCACTTAGAAGCACCAACTAGGTAAACTGAGGAAGGGGACCCACTTTGGATGTTTGCAGCACCATTCCAAGGTCCTGAAGCGGAGCTGAACACCAGCAGTTCTCTCTCTCTGTGTTTCTTGATCGCAGTGGCAGAGCGACCAGCTGCCTCACACTCTGCTGCCCTGCCTTCCCTGCTGGGCTGGACTAAACCCTTGAAGTGTGAGCCACAATAAACCCTTCCCCCTTAAGCTGCCTTTACGAGGTACATTGTCCTTGCAAGGACATTAGTAATCACTCAGGAGGGCTCTCTCTCTTATGCTGTGCCTTCCTCTTCTCCTGCCTCAGACTGCAGAGGCTTTGGACTCCAGGCTTTTGATTCCCCTTGCTTTCAGACCTTTGGACTCAGAGTGGGCCAGCCACTGGCTTTTCAGATTGTGCAGCATGCTGGGCGAGTGTTGTGGGGCTCGAAGTGCAAACCAGTTCTTTAACAAATTGGCATTTTTCCATCTCTGTGAGTTCTATTAGTTCTGTGTAGATGGTCAGGCCCATCTACCTGTAGGCACCTGGCTTGCATCTTCTCTTCACAACCATTCTAAAAAAGTACTAACCAAGGGCATTATGGAGAGACCAGGCACAGTGTAGTGTGATTGCCAAGAAACTTACCTCTGCCCCTCACCCCAGCAGAACTCAGAAATCTTGGCTCCACTGTGAGATACGAGATGGGAACCAAGGAACAAACAGCTGGGTCCATTGTGTCCTACCATTGTTGAGGATATGAGGTTGTGGGGGGAGGGACCCCATCATTTATGAGGATATGAAGCTGTTGGGGGAGGGGACCCAACTTATCTTTCTCATTGGGATATTTTTAGTTTCTTCTGCCCATGCCCCAAAGGTCAGCAGGACTCTGTAGGCTCTCCTTTGCACCTCAAAGCTTACCCTGTTCCTCCAGCTATGTCTGCTTATGGCCTTTCCATGGAACAGGGAAGATGACACCCACTGCAAGCAAGATTTAAATGCATTCCCAAAGTCCAAGTCTGGAGTTTCATTATCATTTATCCTTTGTGTGAGTTCTTTGTTAAATCCAAAGGGCAGGGAATGGGGGTGTGGCTAAGCAGCAAAGATTTTGTCCAGAATCCTGTGAGGGGCTGGGGCTATGGATGAGTTGTAGAACACTTAGATAGAATCTTCCAGTGAGGGGCTGGGGTGTGGCTCAGTGGTAGAGCCCCTGCCTAGAATCCCCCAGTGAGGGGCTGAGGTGTGGCTCAGTGGTAGAGCTCCTGCCTAGAATCCCCCAGGAAGGGACTGGAGGTGTGGATCAGTGGTAGAGCCCCTGTCTAGAATTCCCCAGTGAGGGGCTGGGTTGTGGCTCAGTGGTAGAGCACCTGCTTAGCTTGTATAAGGTAGTGAGCTTTGCTCCTGAGACCAAAAACCAACCAACCAGCCAACCAACCAACCAACCAACCAACCAACCAACCAACCAAAAATACATACAAAATTTCCAATATGAAGAATAATTATCTAACATCTCAATAAACGAGGAGGAAGTAGGCCAGATGTGGCAGTACATGCCTGTAATCCTAGTGCTTTAGAGACAGAAACAAGAAGATTGTGAGTACCAGGATAGCCTGGGCTACATGGCAAGAACTTGCTTCAAGAAAGAACATCCAACAAACCAACCAGATTATTCCATGCATTATCTAGGAAGCTGAAATGAACACCCAAGTGTGAATTTCTCAAACACGGGTGGGAAGTTCATGAGGTCAGTGCTTACATGAACCTAGTCCCCAGGAATGTGCTTGCACACAGGGGCTTTTACATGACTGTGTTTCAAATCCATGCCTGCTCAGATGATATGAGGCTGATTTTTACCTATGCAGAGGCTCTGTCTGGACACTTGATCCTGTGTGCTGTGTACATGAGAGAAGACACACAGAGCTACCCACTGGGAACACTGGACACTGGTTCTGTGGGAGGATAAGGAACTCCACAGCACGGCACTATAGAGTTTGTCTGCAGTCAGAACACATATTACTTTCTAGAAAAAAGCTTATGGTGGAAAGTAATAGAGGTTTTTTTTTTTTTTTTTGAGGGATTTGAAAAAAAAATTCTTAAGTTTCTTGCATTTGGGTTTTGGATCCTGAACAAGGAAGAAAACCTCATGTTTTGACTCCTTGGGGCTCTGTAGGAATTTTCCTGGGTAAGTACTGACATGTCTAGGATACTATAGCCAGAATAAGTGCTCTAAGCAAGTATTCTATAACCATCTCTCAGGCATGGTTGTTCAATGGGTACAGGTGGCTGAAAACATCAAATGTTTGGAAGAAAGATGACCTTTTGAAAACAATCCCCGTTTCTCTTCACTTTCTGGGCTCAGTGTCTTATGCAAAACCAACCCCACAGACTCAAATACCTTGAGAAATAGGCTGCAGCCTCAGCACCAGCATGAGCTCCAGCATCAGCGCCATCATCAGCATCAGCATTATCACCAACATCTCCATCAGTGTCAGCACCATCGTCAGAGTCATCACCATTATCTCTACCAGCTTTAGTACCAGCACCACCATCAGCATCATCACCAAGATCTCCCATAAGCTTTACTTTCAGTACCATCATCAGCATCACTATTAGCAACATCATCACCATCATCACCACCAGTAGCAGCATCAGCATCAATATCAACATCAGTATCAACTTCAGCATTACCCAAAACTTGTTAGGATTACAACTTCTCAAGCTTGCCTGGATACTCTGAATCCAACTGTGACAATGTAATATTAGACTCTAGCCTCTGGGGCCTGAAAGGTGGTTCCGTGGTTAAGAGGATGGACTTCTGCTCTTTTAGAAGATCCAGGTTTGATTCCCAGCACCCATGTGGTGGCTCACAACCATCTGTAACTCTAATTCCAGGGGACCCAATGCTTTCTTCTGGTCTCCATTGGCACTAGGCAGGAGTGTGGTACACAGTCATATGTGTAAGAAAGACATCAATACATATTAAAAGAATTTAAACTCTGCCCAAACCACAGTGTGTCAGCAGCTCTCTCTCACCCTTTTACACAGACACTCTATGAAGGTGCTTTCCTTACTCCCTAATTAGCAGTCAGTCCTGGGGAAGGAGCCTTTCACCTGAGAAGTAAATTAGCCAATACCCATTTTGATGTTAGCTTACTTAGTAAAGGGACTTAGGGAAGGAAGCATTTATTTTGCTCACACAGTTCGACATGGTGGGGAAGGCGTGGCGCAGGAGGGAATGGCTGGTCACATTGTATCTACAACTGGACACATTGTAGTCACAGCTGGTTACATTGTATCTACAACCGGACACATTGTACTCGCAGCTGGTTACATTGTAGCTACAACTGGACACATTGTATTCGCAGCTGGTCGCATTGTATCCACAGCTGTTAACATTGTATGTATCCACAGCTGGTCACATTGTCATCACAGTCAGGAAGGAGAGAGACATATGCTGGTACTCAGCCCACTTTCTCCTTTTTACTCAGCCTGAAATGCCAGCCCATTTCACAGTGGCTCTTCCTACCTCAGCAAGCCTAATATATGTGCCAAAGTTTGTCTCCAAGGAGATAAACTATCTCAGTAATAGTTGACAATAATAGACAATAAAAACTATCACAGTAACACACGGGAGCCTCCATATTTCTATCCTCCTGCCTCAGCTTCTCAAGTGCTGGGGTAATAGGCATGTACCACCACAACTACTGAGGGTTATTTCTCACGATATGTGATGAAGCTTTGACGTGCACAGCATTTCTCAGACTGAAGAGAAACAATACAGGATAAAGCTTTGATGTGCATGAAGGACTGAAGAGTCTTCGATATGGAAGTTATAGAGTTAATGAAATATTCTAAAGTCATTCTTAATTGCCTTCGAATGTGACTGCCTAAAGCCAAAATAACAGTGTACTGTGCAGTATATGATAAAGGTAGAAATCAGGCAGAAGACAATAGCACAAAGGAAAACAGAGAGTTAATGAAATGGATGTGGTTGTAAGATTCTACGGTGTATGTGAAGTCATATAACATTATTACAGAATAGTCTAGGGTAACTTAAAGACCCACTTTAAATGCCACAGAAGAGCAGTGAGTGCACAGGGATAAAACAGAGAGCCAGGGTAACAAGTCAGTGGAGAGAGGCAGACAGGTCAGAACAGCCCCGGGTGTGCCCACAGAAGCAAGAGAGCTCCAAGGGGGTGGCATAGTGAAATGTCTGTTGTTTAAGCATGAGAGCCTGGGCTTAGAGCTTTCGAACCCATGCTTAGGTTTATTTAAGCCAGGTGTGGCCACACCTGTGTCTGTAATCCCAGTGCCTGGGGTTGCAGGGAGCTGGGGGATCTCTGGGGTTCACTGACCAACCAGTCCATCTGACTAGCTGAGCTTTGGGTTCAGTGAGTGACTCTGTCTCCAAAAATAAGGTAAAGAATGATGGAAGACACCTGATGCCAACATCTGGCCTCAATATGCACATGCACTTGCATGTGCTGCGCACACATGCACACACACACACACACACACACACACACAGACAGACAGAGAGAGAGAGAGAGAGAGAGAGAGAGAGAGAGAGAGAAGCAAAGAATATCGGGAAAATGGAGCAAGGAGATGTGACAGAAGGAAAACACGTATAGGTGACAAGAGTGGATGAAAAAGATAGCAGTGGTTGCTTATTGCCAACACACACACACACACACACACACACACACACACACACACACACACACACAATATAAAAACCCAGAGGCTGGAGACATGGCTCAGTTAAAAAGGCTAGTTGCTCCTGCTCAGGACCTGAGTTCAGTTCCCAGAATCCATATGGTGACTCACAGCTCCAATCCCAGGGGATCCAATGCCCTCTTCTGGCCTCCACAGGTACTGCATGAATATGGCGCACAGACAAACATGCAGGCAAGATGATCGTACATGTACTACTAACCCCACCTTTAAATTATATGAGACCCAGAAAAGAGAAAATAAACAGAGGGAAACACTGTGCACACACAAAAAGTAGCCATATTAAAAAGAGACAAGGAGACATTGTCAGCTGTAAGAAGCACCCTTCACAGATACACAATTTACAAGAAGGGAAAAGAATCTGAAATACAGGTGTTCCAGCTTGAGTTATAGAACTAAGGCAGTAGGAAAGCTGAAAGAGATGAGTTTTCCTACTGCCTACTTCCTGTCTGCCTGTCTTCCTGTCCGCCCATCTGCCTGTCCACCCATCTGCCTGTCTGCCCGTCTGCCCATCTGCCCGTCTGCCCGTCTACCTGTCTGCCTGTCCTCCTGTCTGCCGGTCTGCCTGTCCACCTGTCTGCCTGTCTGCCTGTCCACCTGTCTGCCTGCCCACCTGTCTGCCTGTCCACCTGTCTGCCTGTCTGCCTCTTCTGTAACCCCCATCCCTCCCCTCCTTTCCTTCTCATCTTCATAATGGGTAGAGTGGTGTGTGTGTGTATGTGTGCGTGTGTGTGCGCGCGTGTGTGTGTGTGTGTGTGTGTGTGTGTGTGTACTCACGTACATGGGAGTCATGGGTCAATCTTGGGTGTTGTTCCTCAGGCACTGTTCCCTTTATTTCCTGACATGGGGGTCTCTCAAATCAGAACTCACAAATTTGTTTTGGCTTGCTGGCTAGTGAGACCCAGGGATGTGGCCATCTTTATCTAAGGAAGGACATCACACCCATGTTCTTCTTTAATATGGCCACTGAGGGTTGCACTTGGGTCCTTGTGCTTGTAAAACAAATACCTGACTGACTGCATTATTTTCCTTGTAGTCTTATGAACTGTCTACACAAAGCTTTGTGGATTTTCTTGTCAAGTATTTATCCATTTCAATAGTCCTCTTCTGCTAAATGTTAGGACTGGAAGATAAAAGCAAGGTCATGAAAGATAAGAATAATATTATGGATCGCTTGAACATAACCGACAGTTACAAATCAGGATTGTAGGGTCCTTAAAGAATGTATCTCCTTCATTTTTCAATTTTAAACACCTCTCATGTGTGTATGTGTTTCTGTGTGATGTGATGTGATGTGTATGTATGTATGTATGTATGTATGTATGTATGTATGTATGTGCAGTGTATGGAAAGTTGAAGGTAACCTCTGGTTGCAACAGCCTATGGCTATAGGGATATAGATGCTAATTAACTGGCCCCAGTCTCTTGTTACTTGCCCACCTGGCTATCTGGCCCTTGAGCTTCCTGAGATTCTCCTGTCTCTGCTTCCCATTTTGCCTTAGGAGCACTAAGATTACAGATGCATACATTACTGCATCCGACTTTATGTAGGTTCTTGGGATTTATGCTAGACATCAGTAGATGTAAGAGAAAAAAATCATTTGGTAAAATCCAGTTTCCATTTGTTTTGTAGCTATTTACTTTAAATTAAAATGTTCTCTCCTGCAGGGAGGAGGGAGGATCATGAGACTCAGGAAGCAAACCAAACACACAAGTCTCAAGAAGTTCCTGAAACTTACAGGATTTACAAGTTATATAACATCCTGTGGTTATATTAATAGTAACAATTGATGGTGGACATGATGTTCTCCAAAGGAGTGACCTTTAAGGCATGTAGGGAGCTCCAGGGATGCAGCTTTCCTGAGTTGTCAGCTGTCCTGGGGTATTTTTGAAGCTGCCTTTGAGTTAACCATGTTCTGTAAAAACCTCTTATCTATACTCCTGAAAATAATACCAATAAACTTTAGACCTAAGTGGGATAATTTCTTTGGTCTGTCCTTGGTGCCCTATGGAGTGAACAGACATTTGCTTATGTGTCCCCAGGAAAAGTCACATGGCTTCACTCATATTAAAATCTTTCAATAACTCAGTGTTGCTAGGGTTGTCCAATAACAGCTACTATCATATTTTGAGATGAAAAAAACTAACCACTTTTCTGTGCTGGGAAAGTTGGTACATCCCTAAACCATAGCATTTGGGTAGCTGAAGCAGGAAGATTTTGAGTTCAAGTCCAGGCTGGGATATATAGTGAATTCAAGACCATCCTGGATGCTCACACGAATCCATTTCACTCAACATACTAAAGTTCCCAGCCAATCTAAAAAGGCAAGAAAGAAATAAGAGGGTGGAATTTGGAATGAAATAATATAGTTGTCATTCTTTGCAGGCAACACAATTACTCTAAACATCTAAAAGGAGCTTCAGAAAAAAAATCTCCTGAAATCAATTAATAATAACCAATAACAAAAAGTCACCAAGTTAGCAAGATTATAGTACAGAAGATCAATATACAAAACTCAACAAAACCTGACATATAAAAACATAAGATGCTCAGGATTTAAATGTATAAGTGATGTCCACATTGAATGTAGGAGGAGATGCTTAGAAAAGTTGAGGAGTCTTAAATCTAATAGGATATACCATGTCCATGGATAGTATGATTGTTCAACTTGTTATGATAACATGTTCCCAGGATCTGGAGTCTCAGAAAATTCTAGCCAAGTCTTGATTGGATTATTTTGGTAGAGTGTTAGCAAAAGAATTCTTAAATGCATGTTGGTTAGCCAGAGGGTCAAGAAGAGGGTTCAGTGATGAAGTGTGCTTGCTCAGAATGCATGAGGACTGGTGTTTGAATCTGCAGGACCCATGTGAGAAGCCAGAATGGCTGGACGGGGCTGTAAGCCCAGCAGTGTGGGTGAGTAGAGATAGGTGTCTGGAGCCTGCTGACCAGCAGGTGAAGCTGGCCTGGCTTCTAGCTCAGTGAGAACACACTTCAAGCCAACAAGGCAGAGGGTGACAGAGGAAGGCCCTTGATATCCTATTCTGGACTTTTCATGCCTGCACATTGGTGTGCATCTACGCACTCGCATGCATGTGCCATGCATACCACACAAAAGAAGGAAGAACAAGCAAGGGACTGAACAGCCAGAGGTACTTATATGACCAGGTTTCAAGGGCTGCTGTGACTGTGATACCACACAAATAAAGACAAAGTGAGTGGAGTTTTATTTTGGGGGGGGGGGGTCAAGCTAAAGTGATTGGATAAGCATATGGAGAAGCCATCGCCTGAGTTTGAACATAGAGGTACATGTATAGAGTCGATTAATTTTTGACAAGGGCACCAAATAATTTGGTGGTGAGAGAGGTCCTTCAAACCTGAATTGCAGCAGGCAGATATCTGCAGAGGAAAGCAAACCTCTTAGTGGACACAAAGCAGTGTAAGACAGATTGAAGGCCTTTGGTTTTGGCACATGTGCGGAAGTGTATAGCTTAGGTATGTGTGTGCATTCATGCATGTGCAGAAGTGTATAACTTATGTATATGTGTATACACATGCATGTGCAGAAGTGCATAGCTTATGTCTGTGTGCACATGCATGTGCAGAAGTGTATAGCTTATGCATATGTGTATACACATGCATGTGCAGAAGTGCATAGCTTATGTCTGTGTGTACATGCATGTGCAGAAGTGTATAGCTTATGTATGTGTGTGCATGCTTGTGCAGAAGTATATAGCTTATGTATGTACATGCATGTATAGAGTGTATAGCTTATGTATGTGTGTGCACATGCATGTGCAGAAGTGTATAGCTTATGTATATGTGTATACATATACATGTGCAGAAGTTCATAGCTTATGTCTGTGTGCACATGCATGTGCAGAAGTATATAGCTTATATATGTGTGTGCAGGCATGCATGTGCAGAAGTGTATATCCTATGTATGTGTGTGTGCACATGCATGTGCATGTGTGTGGAGGCTGATGCCAACATTTGGGTGTCTTTATCAATCTGCCACCCCTTTCTGTATTGACTTATAAGATTTACTTTATTTCATTGTGTATGAATACCTTGCGTTCATGAGTGTATGTGGACCGTGTGCATGTCTGGTGTCCACTGAGGTCAGAGGAAGCATGTTGGAGCCAGTGGAGCTGAACTTATGGATGGTTGAACCACCATGTAGATGCTGCGAACTGAACCTGGCTTCTCTGCAAGGGCAACAAGTACTCTTAGCCACATTGCTGAACTATCTCTCTGGCTTCCATTTTGAATTTTAAAAAGATTTTCAGTTTTTAAATTATGCGTGTCTACGTATGGGTTTGTGCACATGAGTCTGTACAGGAACCTGCACAGGTTGGAAAAGAGTGTTGGATTCCCTGGGGTTGCGGGTGGTTGTGAGCTCCTCAGTGTGGGCACTGGGAGCTGAACTTGGGTCTTCTGCAAGCGCAGTATGCACTGTTAGTCTCCAAACCACATCCCTGGCCGAATTGCTTTATTTATTTATTTTTTCTTTTCTTTTTTTTATTCGATATAATTTATTTACATTTCAAATGATTTCCCCTTTTCTAGCCCCCCCACTCCCCGAAAGTCCCATAAGCCCCCTTCTCTTCCCCTGTCCTCCCACCCACCCCTTCCCACTTCCCCGTTCTGGTTTTGCTGAATACTGTTTCACTGAGTCTTTCCAGAACCAGGGGCCACTCCTCCTTTCTTCTTGTACCTCATTTGATGTGTGGATTATGTTTTGGGTATTCCAGTTTTCTAGGTTAATATCCACTTATTAGTGAGTGCATACCATGATTCACCTTTTGAGTCTGGGTTATGATATTCTCTAGCTCCATCCATTTGCCTAAGAATTTCATGAATTCATTGTTTCTAATGGCTGAATAGTACTCCATTGTGTATATATACCACATTTTTTGCATCCACTCTTGCTTTATTTTTTTAAAAATTAATTACTTCATTCATTTTACATCTGGATTGTGCCCCCATCCCTCCTCTCTTCCCAGCCTACTCTTACAAATCCCTTCTCCCATTAACCCTTCCTCTTCTCCTTAGAGAATGGGAAGCCCCACCCCCCCTGGGTACCAACCTACCCTGGGATGTCCAGTCCACATAGGCCTAAGCGCATCCTCTCCTACTGAGGCCCAACTAGGTAGTCCAGTTAAGGAAAAGGGATCCAACAGCAGGCAACCGAGTCAGGGTCTGCCACTGAACCTGGAGCTTGTTAATTGGCTAGGCTGACTGACCAGTGAGGATCTGCCGGCCTCCATTTTTGGAGAGCTGAGGTTACAGACACCGGCTGCCAGGCTTAGCTTCTACAGAGCTGCCAGCTCGTGATGATCCCCACACTTCAAGTGCCTGATTGACAGGGCCATCTCCTTAGCAGCCCCAGACTGCGGACTTGGGAGTCAAACTCAAAGCTATAAACTTCCAGGAAGAAAATGTAAAACTTGAATTGTATTTTTGAGATGAGGTCTTACCATGTGGCCCAGGCAGGTTTCCATCTCTCCGTGCTCCTGCCTGGCATCCTGGGTGTTGGAATTACAGGTGTGTACATCATCACACTTGGCATAAAATAACCTCTATAATCGCAGGGTTGGCAAAGATTACCTCAGGACATTCCAGAAAGCACTGAGCCACAAGTTGGGGAAGAAATTCATCAAAATAAGCAATTGTATACCAGAAATGTTACTACTAATAAGAACAGTGAAGCCATATGCTTGGAGAAAATAGTTTCAAGACATATAGCTGACAAAATATTGTTTGCTTAAAAGCATTAAGGACGAATAACCCAATAAAAAGTGTGCCAAGGTTTAAACAGGCATTTCAGGAAAGAAGAGACACAAATGGCCAATACATTCTGAAGAAAACATCCTGTGCCACTTGTCATCAGGCCACGGAAAGTAAAACTCCAGAGAAGGCCTGGTGGGGTAGCTCAGTGGGGAAAATGCTTGCTGTGCAAGAATGAAGACTTGGGTTCAAATCCCTGGAGCCTGTGAGAGTGCACATCTGTAATCCCAGCCTCCTCCAGTGAGATGAGAGGTGAAGACAAGCGAATCTCTGGAAGCTCTCGGGCCAGAGGACTGGCATCTGCCACAGTAAACAAGAGACCCTACCTCAAACAAAGAGGAAAGCAAGAACCAGCTCACAATGTTGTCCTCTGTCCTCCATTGCACACTGTGCAATACATGCTCCTGTAGTCCCACACCCCACACATGCGTGTGCAAACACACACACATACACATCCTCATGCACACATGCACGTGTACACACACACACACACACACACACACACTCGCACATTCCTGATAGCATGATGAAGGTTTAGGACCCCAGTGTGTCAGGTGTGTGGCAACTGAAACAGCTGACACACACCGGGGTGGGGCAGGTGTGGAACAACACGGCTCTTTGGGAAATTGAACAACTTGATCCCTGGGACTCAGCAGACACCTGGAGATCTAAGACTCCAGAGCCTGTGAGTTAAACAGATGCATTTATTATAACCGAATGCATGTGTTTGTGGGTGCACGTCCATGACGTTTGGGGGGGGTCAGAGGAGAACTTTGTGGAGTCGGTTCTCTCCTTCCACCCTTACATGGGCTCTAGAGATCGGACGGGGATCATCAGACTTGTGCAGTGAGCACAGTTACCTGCTCCATCACTTTAGGGCCCCTTTAAAGAATTTTTGGGACAGGTCGGTTTTGAATTTGCTATGTAGTTTAGGATGACTTTGATCCCCCTGCTTTAGTGCTGGGTGCCCGGTCACACCTTGTTTATGAATTTTGCTGAGAACCGAGGGCTTCCTGCATGCTAAGCAGCCCTCTATAAGCCCAGAGCAATTATACGGATTTACTTGGGAGGAATGAAGACTCATCCACGGAAGGGATTTGTGCATCAAAACCTGAATGGCTCCACCTCCAACATCCACCTTCAGGAGGGAGGGTCAGCAAATCATGGCAACAAAATCGTGATAAAAACGAGAGATCTAGGGGTCACGCGCAACAGCATGGAAGATTCTCAAAACTGGGCTGAAAGGAACTAGGGCCCAGCTGATGTGCTCTCAGGAGGCTGGGGCAGGGGGATGGAGAGTTTGAGGCCCGCTGGGGCTATGTGGCAAAAACCTAGTCTCAAAATAAAACAAAGCAAACAGATAGGAGCAGGGGGCGAAGGAGAAAGAAGAGGAAATAGAGAGGGAAATAAGGGCAGGGAGAGAGACATGCTGGAAGAAGGGGTAATTACGCTGAGCTGCTTCACCTGCTCTCCCTCCTCCTCCTCCTCCCCCTCCTCCTCCCCCTCCTCCCCCTCCTCCTCCCCCTCCTCCTCCCCCTCCTCTTCCTTCTCCTCTTCCTCCTCCTCCTTCTCTCCTTTCTGACTGTGTGGCCCTGCCTGTCTCCTGTAAACTCACTCAAAAACCCAGGCACAGGTTAGAACACCCTCCTGAGGAGAAGCCCGGGTAGGCGGAATCATGGTTCCCAGCCCCGACACACGCTGCGCCCCCTACTGGCAACCACAGCTTATTGCCAGATGCTGGGAAGCGGGAGCTCACCAGAGCTGCCCTCACTGGCTCTGGTGCTGCCTCCATCCAAACTGCAGTTCAGTGAGCTAAGTTAATGACATTGCGGCGTCATGGTGAGTGGCTCTTATAGACCTTGCAGTTCCTAGGCAAACAGCCCCCACTCCCAGGCCTTTTTCCTTCTCTGAAAAGAGTCCGATTCAAGCACCCCAGCGCACATTTGAGCTCCATCCCTGAACCCCTTCAGTCGCATCAGTCATTTTCTTGACTTTATGGCAAAGCACAACACAGATTTGTTTGTTCAATTTTCTGAAATTACCTAAAGATAGAAGGAGGTTCTGGATCACTGGGGTAGATCCACCCCAGACTGGGAGCCTGCATTTCAACTCTCATCCTGGTTGGCTGGTAGCATTTGGAATATCATGTCCTCTTGTCTGTCACCCATGGCTGCCATTACCCTGGGGACTAAACATGTAAAGGCACTATTTAATTTAATACTTTTCTTTGTGATTCTGTGGGTGGAATTGCCAGGTAACCTACTACTGGGTAATAGTCCAGCCCCTCTCTGGGGGATTCTAGGCAGGGGCTCTACCACTGAGCCACGCCCCCAGCCCCTCACTGGGGGATTCTAGGCAGGGGCTCTACCACTGAGCCACGCCCCCAGTCCCTCCCTGGGGGATTCTACCGGCCCCTCTCTGGGGGATTCTAGGCAGGTGCTCTACCACTGAGTCACATCCCAGCCCCTCACTGGGGGATTCTAGGCAGGCACTCTACCACTGAGCCAGGCCCCCCAGCCCCTCACTGTGGGATTCTAGGTAGGGGCTCTACCACTGAGCTGTACCCTAAACCCCTCACTGGGGGATTCTAGTTAAGGACATCATTTATTGCCTATCTGTGGCCCTTTTACTGGTGGGTTCTAAGTAAGAAGCTCTACCACTGAGCTATATTCCCATTCAGTGTTTGTGTGTGTGTGTGTTTGTGTGTTTGTGTGTGTGTGTGTGTTTGTGTGTTTGTGTGTGTGTGTGTGTGTGTGTGTGTATCAGACCTAAAATGAGTCAGCATAGGCTGACTTTGAACTTGTAATCCTTCCATCTTAGCCTCTGGAGGAGCAATACCGGTGTGTGCTACTACACGCATTTTATTTTATCCTTAAGATAACTCTGTAAGGAAGATTTAAGAATCTTTAGATGTGTGTGTGTGTGTGTGTGTGTGTGTATGTGTATATGTGTGTGGTGTGTGTATGTGTGTAGATGTATTGTGTACATATATGTGTGTACATGGTGTGTGTGTATGGTATGCATGTGTGTGTTGGCACTTTGTGGATTGGATAGCTACCATCTGGAGTGGGTGGGCAACCTATCTCAGGTTGGATGAGTAACTAGATAGCCAGAATCATCAAAGCCAGGTAATAGCCATTCATAATTGATAAGTGAGTGATCTGATATTAACCATATATTGAAATATTTTGTTTTCTTTTGTGCATATGGAATGTGGTATGTGTATTGTAAATATGTGTATGCTGTGTATGTGTATGGTGTGTGTATGTGTGGTGTGTGTATGTGTGGTATGCACATGTAACTGCGTGAATATGACGGTCAGAGCAAGCTTAGGTGTTGTTCCTCATCTCTTCCTTGTTTAAGACAGCATCTCTTTATAATCCACCGCAGTGCATGATGGGCCAGCCAGGACACAAGCTTCTGGGGATTCCCATTTTGCCATGGGAGCTTTGTGATCAGATGCATGCTACCACAATCAGCTTTACATGGGCCTAGGGGATCCGAACTCAGGTCCTTACACTTCCACTCACAGCGTTCCACCCACCAAGCCATCCGGCCTCTCTTGCTCTTCCAAAAAAATTCTCGTCTTTCATGTCCACAGTGAGGCAGCTGGAAATAAAAATTTATCATAGAAACGAACTGGGAAACTCAGCCACACAGCACAAACGAGACAGCAGAATTCCCAGAGACTTGGTTGATGATTTCCGTTTTCCCATACTAGTCCCGATCCATCGGTAGCATCCTGCATGCGGCTGCTCTTCTGCCTTCTGCAGGAACAGCGAGCATGCCCTGAGACCTAGTTACCGCGGCTCCTTCCTTCGCAATGTTTCTCCTCTGCGGTTCAGCCTCACTCAGTTTATTTCACCAGGACAACTCCATTTAGCACCCACCGCAAGGACATCAGGCAGAGTTGACAGGATGACAGTAATGGACAGTGGCTGACGGGAGACAGGGAGTGTGGCACGAAATATGGGCAGCCGTGGGGAAAGATGGGGAAAGGGCAATACAATCACAGCAACTCCACTTAAGTAATGCTGAGGTCACAGCGCAGGGCAATCAAACGAGGTCACACACATCGGGGCTCATGTGCCATCCTTAACACACTTGTTTCTGCAGCTGACACAGGGATCCACTTAATCACAGCTCCAACACCGAACACTTCTTTTTCCAGAGAACAGTCAAGCGTGGCTCGCCAACCCCAAGGGTGTATTTCAGAAGTTACAAGGAATTTTCTCCACCTTAGTTTCTCCAGTGTTTTTATTCCTTTGCGGTATGGGGACAGAATTCAAGGCTCTATCATTGAGGAAAGTGCTCAGTCACAGATTCTAGGCAGGGACTCTACCACTGAGCCACACCCC
Organism: Apodemus sylvaticus; assembly: GCF_947179515.1. NCBI lineage: Eukaryota > Metazoa > Chordata > Mammalia > Rodentia > Muridae > Apodemus > Apodemus sylvaticus. The sequence goes on along the minus strand of NC_067493.1, from coordinate 25,796,703 downwards.
CAGTCTCTCCCTGGGGGATTCTAGGCAGGTGCTCTACCACTGAGCCACGCCCCAGCCCCTCACTGGGGGATTCTAGGCAGGGACTCTACCACTGAGCCACGCCCCCAGCCCCTCACTGGAGGATTCTAGGCAGGGGCTCTACCACTGAGCCATGCCCCCAGCCCCTCACTGGGGGATTCTAGGCAGGGGCTCTACCACTGAGCCACACCCCCAGTCTCTCCCTGGGGGATTCTAGGCAGGTGCTCTACCACTGAGCCACGCCCCAGCCCCTCACTGGGGGATTCTAGGCAGGGACTCTACCACTGAGCCACGCCCCCAGCCCCTCACTGGAGGATTCTAGGCAGGGGCTCTACCACTGAGCCATGCCCCCAGCCCCTCATTGGGGGATTCTAGGCAGGGGCTCTACCATTGAGCCACACCCCAGCCACTTACTGGGGGATCCTAGGAAGATGCTCTATTGTTGAGCTCCAGCCGTAGGTTTTAGTTTGAACCCGTGTCTTCCTTGCTATCCATTCTAGCTTGGATCTCATGACCCTCCTGCTTCAGCATCTTGAGTTCTTGATCACAGGTGTGCACCTCGCTGCTGGGCCATGACTGCTACTATTTTTCTAGCCGTTGAGTTCAGTAACAGCCATGCACAAGCAGGACCGTGCTTTTCTAAGTAAGCCGTTCTTCCCTCTCCGACAGCACATGCTCCTCTCGGCTGCTTGGGGACAGTCTGGGACAATTTGCACTCTTCCATGGGGCATCACTCTCATGGCCTCTGGCCACTCACCCTCTTTGGTGATTGGTCATATAAGCGCTCACGTCAGTCCCTTGGCTCTCAGGGGCCGCTTTTCCCTGTGCTCTAGGAATACAGCGAGGTCCCAAGCTACATGTGGCAAGTTCAGGAAGATCTGGTATTTCAAACCATCTTGAGCTACATAGTGAGTTCAAGTCCAGTCTGGACTAGAAAGGAGCCTCTCTCTCATCAAACTGAGATAGCGAGGTTCTTCCCAGTAGGCAGCAACTTCTGAGTCCACTTTTATGGATTACATTTAGACTGATGTTTTTAATTTGGAAGATCTTTATGTGTATACACATGTTGGCATGTATAGGTTCATGCCTGTGTGCAGTAGGTGCATGTGTGGAGGTCAGAGACTTTGGTAGTCTCCCTTGATCACTCTTTACCGTATTCTCTGAGACAGGGTCTCTCTATCAAACCCAGAGGTCACCAATGGAGACAGTGTGGCTAACACGCTTACTCAGGGCATCCTGGGTCTATTTCTGAGGCTGGAATTATAGGTGGGTTGTGGTGCTCATTTGGCATTTGCATGTGTTCTGGGGATCCAAACACTGGTTCTCATGATTGCACGGCAGGTGGTTCCACCTAAGTGTGGAGTATATGGGGAGTGTGAGCATGCATGTTGAGTATGAGTGTGATCTTAGGTGTGAGTGTGAGTGCATGTGGAGTGTGGTGTGATCTAAGGTGTGAGTGTGAGTGTGCATGTGGAGTGTTAGCATTTTCTTAGGTATGAGTGTGAGCGTGATCTTATGCGTGAGTATGAGTGTGCATGTGTAGTGAGCATGATCTTAGGTGTGAGTATGAGTGCGCATGTGGAGTGTGAGCATTTTCTTAAGTATGAGTGTGAGTGTGACCTTGGGTGTGAGTGTGAGCATGCATGTAGAGGTCAAAGGACAACCTCAGGCGTGGGTTCTTGCTTTTTGCCACATTCAAAGCAGTGGCTCCAGTTCACTGCTGGGTATACAAGGCTGACTGCTCTGTGAGTCAGTTTTCTATGCGTTTGTATCTGTGATATGAGGAATAACATCTACCCCACAAGGTTATTCAGGATTTCGAAACGTTGCCTGGCATCAGCTCAGTGGTTGGAGATGTCAGTGGGAAAATTGATTGGGGAGGAGCCTCTGAGGCCACACACCTTGCCAAAAAGCTATTGGTAGTTAATGGAGGCTTGGGGAGGGAGACTCAGTTTTCTTCAGTGATGTAGCCACTGGTAACTTATCCATGAGCCAGTGACCAACCCCCAATCTGTGTAGGTAACTGTAATGAAATACAACAGAAAAGACATGAGAAGGGAATGGGAGTTGATGTGTTGGGAAGATGGTTTCCAGAAGGAGTGAGAGGGAGATGAGATAGAGGCAGGGTGCATATCATCAAAATACGTATATGAAAGAGTCAACAAGTAAATGCTTTATACATATTTAACCTTATTTCTATTTATGTGTACCTGTGTGCACCTAGTGATATGAACTTTATATGTGTGTAGTTCTGTCAGAGGCCAGAAGGTGTTGGATGAGCTGCCTGATGAGATTGCTTGGAACTGACCCTGGGCCTTCTGCAGGAGCAACCAGTGCTCTTAACCATTGAGCCATCTCTCCAGCCATCTCTCCATCATCACCACCACCATCACCATCACCATCACCATCACCATCACCATCACCATCATTTTTTACAAACAAAAAACAACATTGCTAGGCCTGGTTGTGTAAACCTGTATCCTTGTTTCTCAGAAGGCTGAGGGAGGCAGGTTGAACAACCAGAGCCAACCTATAGCATCAGATCCTTTCTCAAGCAAATAATCAAACAAAACAGGGAAGAACACTAGGTACTCTCTATGTAGACCAGGCTAGATCCAAAAGTCAAGGTTATCCTCCTGCCTCTACCTGCCTGAGAGATGGGATTCCAGACATGTGTTATCATACTCAGCCAGACCTGAAGCTTTTTGGCAGGCACACAGAAGTTATAAGAAATAGGAGACATGATCAGTACTGCATTTTGCCTAATAAATCCAAATTTTGATCAGCTTGATATGTGATCAATATAGAAATCTGTGTACATCTTCATGCTCTCCCATCTAAGAATTTGAAGCTTCTATTGCACTGTACATTTACCATCTAATTTCTGCCTTTCTTTTCCCTTTTCCTCCTGCTTCCTTCTTCCTGCTTCCTCCTTCCTCCTTCCTGCTTCCTCCTTCCTCCTTCCTGCTTCCTCCTTCCTGTTTCCTCCTTCCTCTTTCCTGCTTCCTCCTTCCTCCTTCCTGCTTCCTCCTTCTTCCTTCCTGCTTCCTCCTTCCTCCTTCCTCCTTTCTCCTTTCTCCTTCCTGCTTCCTCCTTCCTCCTTCCTCCTTCCTGCTTCCTCCTTTCTCCTTCCTGCTTTCCTTTTATTTCCTTCTTTTAAGTCATACTAAACTGCCTAGGCTGATCTCGAACCTGCGATCATCCTGCCTTTGTCTCCCAAGTGTTGGGATTTCAGGTATGTGCCACCATGCCCAGCCTGGCCACTCTTCTAAGATGCTGAGACTAAAACAGGAGAGGTTAGAGGAACAATCTCTTTCTCCCTCTCTCTTTCCCTCCATCCTCCTCTTCCTTCTGACACATAGGTGTGTGATCCTGTGCTCATGGCCTTAGGGTCACTCCATGGAATGGGTTCTCTCCTTCTGCCACATGGCTTCCAGACATTTAACTGAGGTTATCGGTCTTGCATGGCAAACGCTGTTACATTCAGCCATCTTAGCAGCCTAGACAGGCCTTCTTGAGGCCTAACTTAAGGGAACATTATTGCCTAAGTAGGGTACTGATAGGGACACATATTTATGTGTGTAAAAATATGAGTAAAAAAAAAAAATTGGGACAGGATCTTCTTCCATAGCCCAGGCTAGCCTCAAACTTGATATGTAGCAGAGGCTGGTCTTGAACTCCCGACCCTCCTGCTTCTACCTCCCAAGTGATTGCTTTATAAATATGCACCACCAGGCCCAGCTTGTGTTGAATAACATTTTTAAAACTCTGGAGAAGGTCTTAAGTAGCAGGGACAAAAATCCCACACTGGGTTGGTTTTACTCAACACCTTTGGTTGGTGTGTGAGTGAAGGCACTAGGGACAGACTGCAAGCCACAAGAAGTTGGGAGGGGAGATAATTAATATGATAAATAAACTCATTAATATGCAAGAAAACAAGCCATGGTAGCACAGAGGCCCCCGGGGCTGGCGTGATGTGAAGTGAACTTGGCTGCAGCACAAGCCTCCAACCCACGTAAACGGGTCCTCTGACTTCTGCACGCATGCTGTGTCGCATGCTTCCTAAGTCACACAGTCCCCAAAACACAGTATGGAACCCTCTAGATACATACAGAAGATGCCGGCTTGTGTCCTAGGCTCATGCAGGTGGGGGAGGAACCGACACGGCAGAAACGATTCCTCTCTTGTTTATTTATTCATATCTAGAGACCCAGGGTTGAAGCTTAGGGCTGTGCACATGCCGGGCAAGCTCTCTATCCTGGACCTATATCCTAGCTTGTTTCTCTTTTTTGATAGTCTTGCTGTATAATCCAGGCTGATCTTCTGACTCATTAATGTAGCCCAGGCTGCCTCTTGAACTCATAACATCTTCCTGCCTCCACCTACTGAATTCTGGGATTACGGGCAAGCACCCACTAGCCCTGGCTTGTGCTAAAAGGAATTTTAAGGAGAAAGGAGGGAAGAAAGAGAAAATGATTCACTAACAGAGCATGGTTAGCTAATGGTAAGATACCCACATGCTAAACACAAGTCCCCCTCTCTCCCACTCCTAACAGACAAGGAATCTTCCAGCAGCTGCTATAAGGTGTAAATACATAAACTGGCACACATGGCTGAAGGAGAGGCTGTCCCCAAGACATGAGCAGCCATGTGCCAGGGACAGCTCCAAAGGGACAATTTAGGACCTGCCTGAAATCGGACAGACAACTGTTGACCCTTCTGCTAATTCTCCTCATCTACCCTGTGGATCGGCAGAAGCACGTGGGGTGGCTTGCTACACAGGCATGGGGTTTGGTGGTCAGAGACAGAGGGACCCAGAGGACCCACGAGGATAGGGTGCACTGGATATGTCTTCCTCATATCACAGCTGGCACCATCTTGCCTTCATAAAAGGCTGCAATGAGCACATGCAGCCATGGTAGGCAGGCCAGGGAGAATGCTCCTTGGAGGGACGGTCTTCTCTCTAGAAACACTGGACATCAGAAAAAGACAAAGCTAGACAGATGGATACTCCATCAGGAATAAAGCAAAGTCATCAAACAAAACATACATTAAAATGAGATGTAGCCAGGCATGGTGGCACATGCCTCTAATTCCAGCACTTGGGTAGCAGAGGCAGGTAGACTTCTATGAGTTCAAGGCCAGCCAGGACTATAAAGTGAGTCTAGGACAGTTAGGGCTACATAAAGAAACCCTGTCTCAAAAAACCCAAACCCAAACCAAAGTAAAAAATGAAAACCAAAAAATAACCAACAAATCAACCAACCAATCCAAAACAACCTGGGTGTAATGATGCACGCCTGTAGAAGAGAAGGTAGGAGGATTAGGAGTTTAAGTTATCCTCAGCTACATAGAGAATTCAAGGCTAGCCTGGGCTACATGTGATGCTGTCAAAACCACTCACCCACCCAACCAACCAACCTACTAACCAACCAACCTACCTACCTACCAACCAACCAACCAAACAAACAAACAAACACAATCAAACAACAAGCCAACCAAACAACCTAACTACCAATCAAACAACTAAACAACTCACCTCCCTACCTTCCTACCTACCTACCTACCTACCAATCAACTTACTAACCAACCTACCTATGAACCAGACAACCAAACAACCAAACAACCAAACAACCTACCTACCAGTCAACTAACCAACCTACTAACCAACCAAACTACCAATTAACCAATCAAACAACAAACTAATGAATGAACGAATGAACGAACGAATCAACCAACCAACCAACCAACCAATCAAACAAACAAACAAAAAACAAAGCTAAACACCTCCAAAGAAATGTGTGCATTGCACCCCCCCCCCCACTAAGGGCAATGGGAGATGCCACTCTAGCACACAGAGAAGCAACTGCAGGGGGCCTGACCTCAGGGCTAGATGTAGCCTATGACCAAGTTTCTAAGCTGAAAAGATGGACAGGGCCATCCAGATGACTCAGTGTGAAGGAGTAGGAAAAATCCCCAGAGTGTGCAGAGATGTACTACCTGCACGAGTCTGGGGATGTATGGCTAAGTGGGTAGAGCACACACCAGGCATACAGGAAGCTCTGGGTTCCATTCCCAGCACCACATAAACCAGTTGTAATCCCTGAACAGGGGAGGTAGAGGCAGGAGGATGAGGAGTTCAAGGTCATTTTGGGTTATAGTGAGTTGGAGGCCAGCCTGGGCTACATGAGATCGTGTCTCAAACAAATAACACCCCCTCCCACCCCTGGGGGAAAAAACAAATAAAAAGAATGAGAGGCAGCCTCTAACAGTCTCAGCTGCAGGAAGACAATGGGTGAGAGATTTAAAGTTCTAAGAAAAAATAACTTTGTAATTAGGATTCTATGTTTAGCTAAACAATGACACAAGTGTTAGAAAAATGGGGAGAAGTTTTTGCCACACTTTTAAAGACTTAAAAAGTTTCCAGGCCCCATGTCCCTTGATGAATAACCAGGAAAAGAGGTGCACTGGCCAGGGAGAGAGAGGAGCCTCGACAGGAAGGGACAGGAGATGATAGGAGGGCCCTGTGGGACAGGCTAGATGCTTGCTCCCCATGCTGACATGTGGAAGTTCTAACAACCCCAGGACCTCAGACTATCCCTGTGCTCCAAGACAGGGTGAGTAGAGAAATAATTAAGTCTTGGGCTGCTGGCACACGCCTCAGAAGAGCAGGGAGGAGGGCTAGTCGTCCTCAGCTACATGGTGAGTTCAAGGCCAGCCTGGACCACACTGTCTCAAAGAAACCTAGACTGATTGATCAGTGGACAAATCGATAAATCGAAAGATAGAGGATTTGAGAATAACATCAGACTGAGTCTCTCACAGTGGGGCACAAGTAAGTAAATGAGTAAATAAATATACATAAATGTAATAAATAAGTGGTATAGATTTACAGGACAATAGACTTTTAGGGATTGCAGCTTTGAAGCAGACAGAGATGTGAGGACTGGGAAGTTGGCTGGGTTGGCAAGGCACTTGCCACACAAGCATAAGGATCTGGGATCAGAGCCTCAGCACCCATGTAAATATTCTGGCATGGTAATATGTGCAAACCCATCTAACCAAACCCAAGCCAGCACATGAGCACACATGACAGACGACAGACACACAGACACACAGACACACGCATGCATGTGCATGCTCTAAACTTTCCATGCCTCAAATCAGCTTTGACATACACAGAACAAAACCCAGAGAAACATTTAGTCGGTAAAGATGTCATCACAGTCCCAAGGTTCTCAGAAAGGGGACGAAAGAGCTGATAAAATAATGTGCTCTCAGAGGGGCCCGGAGCCCAGAACTCAGAGTCTGGGACCCAACAAATCACAGGTGCAAACTTTAAACAGATTTTATGAAATTTCACCACAGATTAAACACTAAGGAAAGTCCCAACAATTGACAAAAAAGCAGAAATAATGTGTGGCTTTTTTGCTGGTAAAATGTTTTACTATTTTAAATTTTCATCACATTTATTCATGCGTGTATGTGAGCATTGGTGCTACAGTACACATGTGTAGTTGTCAAAGCACAACTTTTGGGAGCCGGTTCTCTCCTTTCACTGTGTGGGTCTTGGGGACTGAACTCAGGTTGTGGTCGTGCTTGGCAGCAAGCATCTTTATCCAGTAAGCCATTTTGTCAGCCCCCATGATAAAAAGAACATAGATGTAATTATTTCTAAAGTGTATGTTAGAAATTAAAAATGCAAGATAGAGGCCTTTACAGATGAGCAATTATAAGAGTAGGAGATGTCTGCACTGACGAGAAAATTCAGCTAGGTGGCCAAGTACAGGCCGTGGACCAGAAGACAAACTACAGCCCGTGGACCGGAAGACACGACACAGCTCATGGACTGGAAGACAACACACAGCCCGCGGACCAGAAGACAAGACACAGACAGTGGAATGGAAGACAAAATACAGCCCGTGGAATGGAAGACAAGACAGTAGAAAACGACATGGTCGGTGGTATGAAGCAACAGAGTATTAGAACAATGAGCAAAGGTCAGTCAACATCCCACAGCCAAGAAAACCTCTAGTATATGGGATATAGCTTGGTAAGTAAAGTGCTTGCTGTGCAAGTGTGAGGACCTGAGTTCAAATCCCAAGAACTCTGGGAAAGCCAGGAACTGTAATGCACATCTGTCAGACCAGTGCTTCTGTGAGGAGATAGATGGGCCAGGTCTGGGGAGGCGTAAAGATGGGCCAGAGGTGGGAGTAAAGGAATAGGGAGGGGTGGAGGAAGAGGCAGGGTGGGGAGGCAGGGGAATCACAGCAGGAAGGTGGCAGGGGCTTGAGCCAGCTAGTCACACCATATCCACAGTTGGTAATGGCACTTGCTTTACCTCAGCACATTTCCCCACTCCTACACAGGTCAGGACTTCCTGCCTAGGGAATGGGGCTGCCCACACTGGGCTGGGTTTTCCCATACAAGTACACTTAATTAAAATAGCCTCCTGCAGACATGCACACAGCCTTACTTGATATAGATAGTCTCTTATTGAGACTCCCTTCCCAGGTGATTCCAGGTTTAGTCAAGTAGACAGCTGAAGCATTGCAGCCCGGAAGCTCACACAGGTCACCGCGCTGATTTTACACAGTGGTAAGCTACAGTAGACCCTGCCTTGAACATGGTTGTCCTCTGATCTCCCCGTGTGTGTTAAGGCACATGCACCCCCCCATACAGATTAAATATTAGTGCATAGCTAGGGCCATATCCCAAAACAATGTAGAGAATAAAATAAATATTCAATAAGCATTAGATCATATGCTAGCAAAGTTGCAAAAAAAATTACATTTTCCCCTGCCCCTTTGCCAACATAATCTGCAGATAGATGAATGACTTAGAAATTAAATAATAAATTCCAGATGTATTAGAGGGAAAAAAATTAAAATATGTTTATAACCTTGGGATAGGAAAGGCCTTCTTAAACAAGGCATAATATGCTAATGTCATTTGGGAAAAGATTGATGCTTCAAAGGACATCATAATTTAAAACTCCAGCCTGGTGAAAAACAGCACGACAAAGTTAAAATATAAGTTATGGTCCAGGGAAACATCTGTAATGTACGAAATGGTGATGAACACGCACACCATCAATAAGAGAAAGACAAGGCACACGGTAGAGGAGAGCCAGAAATCCAGGCAGCAAGTCACCGAAGCCTGTGTGGCGAAGAACGCGGGACTAGGAGGATTGCTAATGGGACTGGAGATGTGTGGGGACCGCCGTGGTCTGTACAACAGGCAGTGGGAGCTGGGGAGATGGCTCAGCCGGCAGAAGACTTGCGGTCTGGGTGTGAAGACCTGAGATTGGATCCTCGGGTGCACACACAAAAGCAGGATGTGGTAGTGAACACTTCTAACCCCTGTCCTGGGGATGGAGACGGGAGGATCCTGGGGGCTTTCCGGCTAGACAGTCTAACCAAACCAGTGAGCTCCAGGTTCAGAGAGAGACTCTGACTTGAAAACAGGGTAGAGGAGCCGGAGGGGTGACTCCGCAGTTAAAGTATGCACGGTTAGATGGTTCAGTCCACAGCACCCGTGTTGGGTGGTGTCTCACAGTTGCCTGTAACTGTAGGCACCCACATTCACGTGAACATGCTCACTCATGTGGTACACATGCATACAAACAATGAACAAATACTTATAATGAAGGGTGGGAGTGGGGCTGGAGAGAGTTCAGTGGTTAAGAGCATTGGCCTCTCTTGCAGAGACCCTGAGTTCAGTTCCCAGCAGCCCACATGGTATCTCATGACACCTTTAACTCCAGTTCCAGGGGATCAATTGCCTTTTTCTGGTCTCTATGGACTTCATCCATGTGACACACACACACACACACACACACACACACACACACACACACACGCTCATGTGTGCGTGGTATGGTCAGAATAACTGTTTACTCTTCAGAAACCATGCACAGAGATCCTGACCTCTCCACAGTCAGTCAGGAAGGGAGGAAGAACGCCCTGCCGTTGGAAGCGATTCTCTCTAAAGGGTAGAGCCCCAGCAAGGATGGGGTCCTGGTTTCTGTTGCTGTGATAAAACACTCAATGGCAACTTTGAGGGAGAAGGGGCGTATGCAACCTACAAGTCACAGCGCATCACCGAGGGAGGCCAAGGTGGGGAACTTGAAGGCTGGATGGCTTGCTAGTCCACACAGCATTATCCGGCCGTGGAACTCAACTCACAGCCAGAGAGAAGTGAGACAAGAACCACAAAGGGTGTTTCTTGTTGCCTGGTAGATAGACTTACACCAAGCTAGCTTTCTTACACAGTCCATGCCCACCTGCCTAGGTACTGTTGCCACCCATGGTGGACCCTCCTACATCAATTCACAATCGAGGCAATCCCCCATAGATCTTCCCACAGACTGATTTAATTCCAATAATTCCTCAGTTGTGAGGCTCTTCCCACATAGCTGTGCCAAATCAACAGATGAAGCTGACTAGAAAGGCGGGAATACCTTCACAAAACAGGTCTGCAGGCATGCCTGGTCCCCTCCAGCAACGGGGAGCCACCCTCTAAGATGAACCGAGCTGCTAGCACCTTGATCTTATACTTTTTAACCCTCCAGAATGGCGAGAACGAAATGCTGTTTACAAACCACACAGTTCCTAGTATTTTGTTACAGTAGCCGAGGTGGGTTCAAGCCACTTGAGTTTCACGTTGACCTCTGACCTTGGGAAACGGCCGCCCCTCTACAGTGGGAGGTGGGTATCAACGGCGACTCATGCAAGACTGGAGTCAGTGATGGATAATTGTGATCATGGCTGTCGACTTGACTAGACTGAGCTAGATCATAGGGCTCAGACCTAATTAATAGCTTTGCTCATCAATGGATTCAAGATGCAGCTGGGCCATTGTGGGCTGATGGGACTGTGGGAGGGGAAGGCACGTCTGGATGAAGGAAGTGGACGGTTAGTGCCTGGGAGTGGAGGGGGCACCTCATCCCTGCTCCCTTTCCTAATACTCTCTTTGTTCCCTGGCCACCATGAGGTGAACAACCCTGCCACACACTCCTGCCATGGAAGCAACAGGTCCGGCCGCTCTGGGGTGGAAAGGTCTTACACCAGGAACCCAACAAAGCCATTTCTCTTTAGGAATGAAACCGCTTCTCTAAGGTACTTGTCACAGAACAAGCCTTTCCCTCCCCCACTTACATGCTTGATGTGATTTAAAGGCAATCCCCACAACCCACAAAGCGAATTAAGTAAAAATCTCACAAAATGGGCACAATGTCAGTTTATAGAACAGCATAAAACACGGATGAGGGAACTCAGAGAAGATTTAAATACCCTCTTGACGAGCTGATGTGTTGATTCAACTCAAGGACAACGAAAGCCCCAGCCGTACTTTTGTAGACCCAGACCAACCAGCGGAGCCTCACACTTATAGGGGAAGACAAAGAAACTAAAATAGTCACAATGGTTTTGAAACCAGATTATTTTTTTTTTCAGACCTGTAAAACTCCTGTAGCAACCAGACTCTGGAGTGTCCTACCAGTGAAAGGACAGACACACAGGTCAGGGGACAGCACCATGCACAGAAATATCTCCAGAAACACACATGGCTAACAGGGTTTTGACAAAGGCTCAAAGGCAATCCAGCAGAGGAAGGGCAGGTTTTCAGTAAATGGTACTTGAAGAACTGGCCATTGTTATCCAAAAGGCAAACTTTAAATACACCTCAGATCTTACCCAGAAATGAATTCACAAGGGATCATGTGCTTACAGTAGGAGCAAGACTGGGCACCATGGGAGCACATGACTAGGCAAAGTGCTGTGATAAGTGATTGCTGAGTGCTTGGACCCAAATAGGACATCTGCGACATCCCTCTCAGGGTCAGGGAAGGTCACAGACGAGGGTTCAAAGGAGGGTGGGAGCTGAAGGCTGGGGAGTGGGAGCAGTGGACTCTGCCTTCTGGATGCAATTTGACCATTGCACACGTGCCTGTGACTACCTGCATGGGCCCTGAGAAAGAAATCCAGACAGGAGGGAGGGATGGAGGGCGGGATGGAGGGAGGGGTGGAGGGAGGGAGGAGTGTGGGAAAGTAGTTGGCATGAATGTCATCATGATGCATCATATACAGATATGATGTCACCATTAAAATGATTATATATTTAAAGCTGAGAAGGGACTAGAATGATGGCCCCGTGGTTAAGAGCACTGGCTACTCTTTCAGAAGACTTGTGTTTGGTTGCCAGTACCCATATGATGGCCCACAGCACCCATAACTGCAGGTGCAGGGTGTTTAATGCCCTCTTCCTGCCTTCGGGGCATTGTGTGCATGTGGTACATAGACATACACACAGGTTCAAAGCCCAAAAGCAGGCTTTGGGAAGCAGCTTAGCTATTTCTTATAAAACTAAGAAATCCTATTCATACGTGTTTACCCTAAAAAAAAGTAAACTGAAGTCACACGGAACCCTGCAAACTAGTGTTTATCCACATCTGTGAACAAACTGTTCCAAACTGAATCAACCTAAGTGCCCACCAACTGGTGAATTAACAAATATGGTACATCCATACAATGGAATATTACTCAACAACGAAAAATAAAAAAGTATTTATACATATAATAACATAGACGTATGATAACATATAATCATGATCTTTAAGGCAGTCAGTGATTCGGCGAATGAGACTGGTACAGAACGCTTGTATATTATAGCATACCACTGATAGAATATTCTTACAAAGAGAAAACCACCATTTCCCCAGCACAACAGCAGCACAGGGTTGGGATGAACTGCAGGTGTATTGCAGAGAAGCACTTCCAGAGCGCTATTTCAGAAGGATGGAGTCGTTCTGAATCCAGATTGCTGTGGTGGTTACATGAGCCTCACACAGGCATTAAAATTCATAGCGCTACATGCCAAAGGGAGTCAATTTTCTGGATGCTAATTAAAACAAAAAGCACCCGGGTTTGGATAATAAATTAGAAGGTCACCCTAACTAACCAGGGAGAGGGGGCTGTTTGGTGATTAATATGAAAATCCAAACAAGGACAGGGCAGAAAATTGGGATCATAAATACCTATAACGATTGCCCCTGCTGGCTGACTTGTGTTTGTTGCACACGTGGCTGTCAGCATCTCGCAGCTGATACCCTGCTTGCCGGTGTCTGTGATACACAAACAATACACTTGATCAGGAACTATCCCATACAGGTTCATGTGCTCAATTCTTGAGTACAAGATGGCGGTGGTTTTCTGGCTGGTTGCTGTCTCTGTTTTCTGTCTGCCATGAGTTGACAGCTCTGCTGTACCACACCTTGCTGCCACCATGATGTTTTTCCCCAAGGAACAGGATCAAGGGTCCTTGGAGGAAACCCTCTGAAACTATGAGCCAAATGGAAGCCTTCCTTAAGTTGCTGTGTCAGGTATTTAGTCATGAAAATGAAAAGGTAGTTAATACAACACTCATATCACAGGTAAGGAGCTAGACCTCAGAGAGACTGGGAATTGTCCAATACCAGAGCAGGAAGTCTAGGCAGGGCCTCTAGCACTGAGTCATGCCCCCAGCCCCTCCCTGGGGGATTCTAGGCAGGGGCTCTACCACTGAGCCACGCCCCCAGCCCCTCCCTGGGGGATTCTAGGCAGGGGCTCTACCACTGAGCCATGCCCCCAGCCCCTCCCTGGGGGATTCTAGGCAGGGGCTCTACCACTGAGCCACGCCCCCAGCCCCTCCCTGGGGGATTCTAGGCAGGGGCTCTACCACTGAGCCAAGCCCACAGCCTCTCACTAGGGGATTCTAGGCAGGGGCTCTACCACTGAGCCACACCCCCAGCCCCTCCCTGGGGGATTCTAGGCTGGGGCTCTCTTGCTGAGTCATGCCCCCAACCTCTCTGCATAGTTCTCCTAGAAATGCCCCAAGATGTGTCTCCTAGGTGATTCTAAATTCAGTCAAACTGATTTTCTAGATTGACCACCATTGGCTGGAGAGTTGGCTCAGTGGTTGAGGGCTCTTGCTCCGACCTGGGTTTGGTTTCCAGCACCCACATGGTGATTCAGCATCTGAAACTCTAGTTCCAGGGAATCTGATTCCCTCTTTTGACCTCCGTGGTCAAACTGCAGGCAAACACTGACACATATTAAATAAATATTAACCATTCAGGTAACTCTAACTTAGCAACATAGTAGCTTCCTGCAGCTACCCAGATGTTTCCTGCGGTGGCTACACCTCTTTGTATTTTACTACAATTTCTCTATATTGTTTGTATGTGCATGTGCGTGTGCGTGTGTGTGTGTGTGTGTGCTTGTATGTGTGTGTGCATGCTGGGAGGCCTGAGGAAGATGACAGGTACCTTGCTCTACCACTATCTGCCTTAGTCCCATGAGACAGGATCTTCTACGAGCTTTACAGTAACCTGATAGCCAGCAAGCCATAGCAATCCTTCATAATCTACCTTCACGGCAGTGTGGTTATAAGTGCAGGCATCTACACCCTGCCCATTATTAGGGTGCTGGGATCCTAAATCAGGATATTGTGTGTATACAGCAAATGCTCTGACCCACTGGGCCATTTCTTTAGCCCCACCCTCCTCCTCCTCCTTCTCCTCCTCCTCCTCCTCTTCTTCTTCTTTTCTTCTTTCCCCTCTCCTCCTCCTCATCCTCTTCTTCTTCTTCCTTCCCCTCCTTCCTCCTCCTCCTCCTCCTCTCCCTCCTCCTCCTTCTCCTCCTTCTCCTCCTCCCCCTCCTCTTCCTTCTCCTCCTACTTCTCCTGAAGCCCAGGCTGACCACAAATGGTCTAGTTAGCTGAAGATGGCTTTGAACTTCTGATTCTCCAACCTCTTCATCCCAAGTGCCAATGCAAGGTATGTATCAACATACTCAAGTTTCTGCAGGATTGAACCCAGGGCTTCCTGTATGCTAGGCAAGCACTCTACCCACTAAGCCACAGTCAGGGCTGGAGGGAGAATCTCTTATGAGCATCACCTCTTAATAGAAAAGCCTATGGCCAATGAGCTAAGGCAGAAAATAGGAGGTGGGACACTGACAGGAAGAGAGAGGATTCTGGGAAATAGTAAGAGTATAAAAGAGAGGTGTGGGAAAAGACCCGGGAGTTGGGTGGAGGAGACCGATGTAAACCAGCAGGTAATTGAACTCAGGACAGAATAAAAGAGGAGATTCACACAAGAGACTGAGGAGATTCGAAGGAAGAAGTGGGCCAGGTCTGAAGGAGAGACAAATAATCAAATGGTAGACATAGATAGTTTAAATGGCTAAATAAGTTAAGAGATGGTCAGGGAATGAACCAAAGTTTATAGCAAAGGTGTTTATTAGTGAATAATTAATCTCAGAGTTGTTGCTGTTGGTAAATAAGTGACCAGAAAGAAAATATAGATTTTTTTTTTAACACAGGGAGTGGTTTCTTTTCACCACAGTGCTCTATAGGCAGTGCCCCATGAGGCAGCTATAAAGGAGAGAACTGCCAGGAAAGCAGGCAGGTCAGTAGTCCAGGGAGGGAGAGCATTGGATCAGAGGTCATAGGTAAAAGGTCAGGCTGCTGGGTTTGGGTAAGAGCTGAGCCTGAAGCGGGCATTAAATACAGGGCATCTTAATGGCTTGATTTTAAAGTGTGTGTGTGTGTGTGTGTTTTACAAGTGTGCGTATGTGTGTGTAGATGCTCATGAATGTGTCACTGCCTTCATGTGGAGACCAGCACAGCCTCAGCTGTTGATCCTTTTCTTCCCTTTGGATGAGGCAGACTATCTTGTCCTTCATGACTACATGCACCAGGCTAGTTGGCCTTGAGCCTTTTTGGGGGGCAGGTCCTGTCTCTGTCTCCTTTCTTGGTGTAGAGACACCGAGATTGAAGAACAGTCTGGCTGGTTGTGGGAGCTGGGGAACTGAACTCAGGTCTTTATGTTTGCAGGGCAAGTGCTTTATTCACTGAGCTGCTGCCTCAGTCTCTCAAAGGTGTGATTTGAAGTTCTTTATATAGACACTTATCAATCCATCATGCCCTCACCTGGCAGGAGGCTGCATACCCCTTTGAGTCCAGGGTAATTCTAAGCAGGGGTCAGAGAG
The DNA here is from genome assembly GCF_947179515.1 of Apodemus sylvaticus. Taxonomy (NCBI): domain Eukaryota; kingdom Metazoa; phylum Chordata; class Mammalia; order Rodentia; family Muridae; genus Apodemus; species Apodemus sylvaticus. The sequence goes on along the minus strand of NC_067493.1, from coordinate 25,780,654 downwards.
GGCATGAGGGGCGTGGGTAGACAATGAGCCTGCTGGTGTCTCAACTCTCCAGTGTAGAATCAAGGCACTGAAGCTGTCGTCCTACAGCTCTAAGAGGTCACAGAAGAGCGGTGCCAAGTGGGGAAGATATCAAGCCACACTGAACAAGCAGGCGGGCTAGGAAGCCAGCACTTCTGGCTTCTCGTCACTCTGGCTTTGCATTGAACTCATCAAGGCTCCTACAGTGAGTTGAGCAGAGTCAACTACAAGAAAGAATAACTTAGTCATGGCCCTACCATGTAACAGGCAGGAACGAGGATGGTGGTGACAAGGGCAGTGCACGTCATACCCCTCTAGTGCTTCTCCTGGGGATCCATGGGCGGGATTCCATCAGAAGATACTCTGCCAATCACAGAAGGCTGCATACTGACTGTTGCATCTCAGTTTCTGGTAGCTGGAGGAGGGGCTGGGTCTGGCCTTGTGGACTCACCCACATGTGACCCCAGAGATAGGTGGTAAGTTATGTCCTTAGAGAGTTCCTTATGAATGTCCTAGTCCTGAAGTACAGGCTCATGGCTTGTAATGGCAGTTTGTATCCCCGCCCAGAATGTCGGAATGGGGGGCCTTGGTTCCTGGCCTCACAATCTCCTCGCTGTCTCTCCTGGCTCTTGCTTTGCCTCAGTGTCCCCTCTTGCGTCACTGGGGATTCCACAAGCAACAGGACTGAGTTTCAAGCCTTGTTGTAAGGAGCCAAACCCAACTCCCAAGCAACAGGAGGTCTGTTTAACAGATTCAGCCCAGATGGGGTGAGGCTGGGCAGTCAACTATGATGGTGAAGGCTCACACTGGAGCAGAATTATCTGTCTCGTGAGAGACCCAGCAATCAGGACTTCTTCAGAACACTTTGCAGAAAGAACTAAGACCAGACCCGACCCCATCTCTCTGTGTCTCCGAAGGTGGACTCGGGGGAGGGGTCTGTTTTAATGGAGGAAATGTTGGTTAATTCCCCCCTCTCTTCTTTTCAGCATGTGTATTTTTCAGCAGTGCAGTGGGAGGGGTGACTGGACCCAGACTGTCAAGGCTGCTGCAGCTTCAACATTTCCCCTGAAACTCCAGCTGCCCCTGCACAGGTCCTAAGTAAGCATGGGTTATAGCTGAGAGGGACACAGAACTCAGCCTAGCTCTGAGGAGGAGCACACAGGGATGCTCAGGGTCAGGAGAGCAAGCTCTAGCCAAATTCTACAAGGGGAGTCTGAGAATCTTCGTATGAAGCTTCCAGTACAAAAAGTTGATCAAGTTGGTGCTACAGTTGATTGTCAGTCTCTTAAAGCATCTCTAAGGGCCTACTGACAGATCAAGTTACTATCCTTACTAGGGTGAATAAAAAAATTGTTCTTATTCAACACAGGATACATAGCCATCATCGAAAAAAATACAAGGTATGTCATGAATCAAGGACAAACAACCAAACAAAAGCACACTCTGAAGATAAAGTAGTAGTGGATCCAGATCATCAGATAATACTGGATGATCAGGCAGCGGTTAAAATAATTATGACTGGTGTGGACGGAGTGGGGTGGAAGATATGCAAGCAGGAGCAGTGGGTAAGGTTAACAGAAATGGAAATGCAAAGAGGTTTGTAACTGATCCTGATACTTTGTGGGTTCTTCTTTTTTCTCAGCCTTTATCCCCCCCTTTTCTCAACCCTATCACTAGATAGGAGAGAAAGGGTAGAGGGGGAGATAGAGATCCTTGAATCTAATTCCTTTCTTCTTGTTTCATCTTTGAGTGCAACTACTTACAAACCACAACCAATCCCCCTGAATGATCAGCAACTACCAACCCCACCTCTGGGGGCCCTAGCATTTACAGACCCTCTAAAATGTTCTCAGAATTCCAAACATCGCCCAGTCACAGACACTGTCCACAGCTGGCAAAACCACGCTTCTGCTAGAGCATGAGGCAAATCCTAGCTGCTGGGAAGCAGCCCCACATCCCCACACCGAGGATTAAAACGAAAATACGTTCTTACAATATTTCTGGTTTTTTTTTTAAAGAAACTAAAATTTCAGAATTCTCAAAACGTGTCACTATAGAGGTTGTATGAGAAACTAGAAGCAAGAGAACTACAGAGCCGTGAGTTTGAAGTTAACCTTGGCTGCATAGTGAGTTCAAGCCAACTTGGCCTAAAAGACTTGAGATTCTGCTTTATGATACACAAAAACAAACAAGACCCACAGAAACCCCAGATAAGTTTTTGTGACTAAGAAATGGAAGCATGGTGGAAAATATCAATCTCCACCTGCTGGCCCTTTGCTAAAGAAAGCACATCCATCTTCCATCTTGGTCCTTTGTGAGTCATTTGCTTCATTGGTGGGCACCAGAGTGGGTTCTTTCTGGTTAGAAAAAGAGTTTCACACACACAGGGAATAAATAAATGAATGCTAAAAAATTCACATTTAAAAACTACAGAAATGGTTGTGATGATTCATGCCTATAATCTCAGGATTTGGGAAGGTAAGGAAGAAGAGTTATAGGCTCAAGGCCTAATTGATCTACTTAGGAAGACCTTCTCTCTAAAGGGCTCTTGATATAGGTTAACAGTAAAGCCCCTGCCTAAATCCCCCAGAGAGGGGCTGGGGGCGTGGCTCAGTGAAAGAGCCCTGCCTAGAATCCCCCAATGAGGGACTGAGGTAGGGCTCAGTGGTAGAGCCCCTGCCTATAATCCCCCAGTGAGGGGCTGGGGGTGTGGTTCAGTGGTAGAGCACCTGCCTAGAATCCCCCAGGGAGGGGCTGGGGGCGTGGCTCATGGTAGAACACCTCTCATGTGCAAGGCACTGGATTCAATGCTGAGTACTACAAACAAAAACTTTTTTTTTTTTTTTTTTTTTTTTTTTTTTTACAAATTATTGACAGATTTCCAAATTAAACAAGAAGGAGTTTCCCACAAGCCACAGTGTCCCTAAATCTTGCACTCAGTGCTCTCCTGAGGTTAGATTAAGGCCAATGGCAAGCAACTCTGTGGTCCAGGTATTAGAGGAGTTCCTAGTTTTCTCCCAGCTTAGCACTTTTCTTATTTCTGTTTTTTTTTTCCTCTCTCCTCAGACTCAATCATACATCATTTACTCTCGACTTGCTTCAGGCTGTGCTATTTATATTGAGGGGAACAGCACTTTTGACTTGTCAACTCTCTCTGTGGGAACCAGGGTTGTCTATATGCGCACACGGAGCACCTCACAAACTTGTCAAAATGAAATTCTGAATCCAACAGGCTCAGGGTGGGGCCCGGAGTACCTTTCTGACAGTTCTAGGAACAGGTAGAAGCTACTGTCCCAGGGATAGTGTTGAGTAGCCACATGTGAGGGGGCTTTTGGGGCCTGATGCAAGCATTCTCTATGTCGACTGAGATTGTGGCTATACAGCTAAAGACATTTTTTTATTCGATATAATTTATTTACATTTCAAATGATTTCCCCTTTTCTAGCCCCCCCACTCCCCGAAAGTCCCGTAAGCCCCCTTCTCTTCCCCTGTCCTCCCATCCACCCCTTCCCACTTCCCCGTTCTGGTTTTGCTGAATACTGTTTCACTGAGTCTTTCCAGAACCAGGGGCCACTCCTCCTTTCTTCTTGTACCTCATTTGATGTGTGGATTATGTTTTGGGTATTCCAGTTTTCTAGGTTAATATCCACTTATTAGTGAGTGCATACCATGATTCACCTTTTGAGTCTGGGTTACCTCACTTAGTATGATATTCTCTAGCTCCATCCATTTGCCTAAGAATTTCATGAATTCATTGTTTCTAATGGCTGAATAGTACTCCATTGTGTAGATATACCACATTTTTTGCATCCACTCTTCTGTTGAGGGATACCTGGGTTCTTTCCAGCATCTGGCAATTATAAATAGGGCTGCTATGAACATAGTAGAACATGTATCCTTATTACATGGTGGGGAGTCTTCTGGGTATATGCCCAGGAGTGGTATAGCAGGATCTTCTGGAAGTGAGGTGCCCCTTGAGGACATCAGTACAGGGAGAAAGTTTCTGAACAGAACACCAATAGCGTATGCTCTAAGAGCAAGAATTGACAAATGGGACCTCATAAAATTACAAAGTTTCTGTAAGGCAAAGGACACCATCAAGAGGACAAATCGGCAACCAACAAATTGGGAAAAGATCTTCACCAATCCTACATCAGATAGAGGGCTAATATCCAATATATATAAAGAACTCAAGAAGTTAGACTCCAGAAAACCAAACAACCCTATTAAAAAATGGGGTACAGAGTTAAACAAAGAATTCTCACCTGAAGAACTTCGGATGGCGGAGAAGCATCTTAAAAAATGCTCAACTTCATTAGTCATTAGGGAAATGCAAATCAAAACAACCCTAAGATTTCATCTTACACCAGTCAGAATGGCTAAGATTAAAAATTCAGGAGACAGCAGGTGTTGGAGAGGGTGTGGAGAAAGAGGAACACTCCTCCACTGCTGGTGGGGTTGCAAATTGGTACAACCACTCTGGAAATCAGTCTGGTGGTTCCTCCAGCTAAAGACATTTATGAAAGCCGACAAGATGTGTGCTTAAATGAGTGTGCTTTATCGTCTGTAACTTATACTGCATATTAGCTCCTTTTGCCACTGATGCCACAAAACATCTGACAGAAGCAATGTATGCAAGGCAGGGGGTGATGGTTTTTACAGTCATCTTGACACAGTGTAGGTTCACCTCGGAAAAGTCTCAGCGAGGGACTTAGACCATGTCTGTGGGGGATGGACTTGACTGTTAATTGATATGGGAACACCCGGCCCACCATGGGTGGCACCATTCCCTAGGCAGGGGATCTTGACCTGTCTGAGTGTAGAGATGGAACTGAGACCTGAGCATGTGTGTTTAGTCTTTGCTCTTGACTATGGATGTGATGTGACCAGCTGCCTCAAGTTCCTGCCTTGATGTCCCTGTAACTGCAAACTATAACCTGGAACTGGGAGCTGAAATAAACCCTTTCCCCTTAGTATTTATTTATTTGTTTGTTTTTGGTCAGGGTATTTTATTACAGTAATAGAAATGAATCTAAAATAAAGAATTTTAAATTTTAGATTCCAGTTTGAGGATGTATTCCACTATGGCAAGGAAATCAGGGTGGCAGGGGTGTGAAGTGGCTGGTTACTTTGAGTATTGCATGAGTGGCCAAGCAGCAGCTGAATATGAGAGCGAGGCTTGCCTTCTCTTTAATACTAGAGGCATACATAACTAAATTTCCTACTGGGTTAGGAACCATCATTCTATAATGTTATTTTTTAGCTTACTGTGTTCTGTTCTTGCTTCAGTGTTCCTTAGGAGTATGCATACCATTTATGACAATCACAGAACCACACACTTAGGACTTGTATGGCTCTCCTGTGTGTGTGTGTGTGTGTGTGTGTGTTGCACTTCCATACAAAGCTTCCCGGAGTAACAATAAAACTCTGTCTGGCCTGTGTCCAATTAAATGAGGGCTTGTCTCTTGCCTTGAGGGTCCCATCTGTTCTCCTCGCTGCTGTCCGTGATCTCTGTAACCTGTCCGTCCATCCTGGCTTGCAGCCTCTGTTCCAATGCCCCGATGGCTTGGCTTTGCCTGTAGGATGGCATCTGCCCTCCTTGGCACAGCATCCCAAATTCATGGTGTCTCCCATGCTGCCCCATGTCCTCACATCTTTTAGATTTTAAAAAACATTCGACACACACACTTTCTCTCCCTCTCTCTGTCTCTGTCTCTGTCTCTCTCTTCCTGTGTGTGTGTGTGTGCATACAGTTGGCCATGCATGCATGCAGAGGCTGAAGGAAGACATCAAGTGCCCTGCTCTATCACCCTTCATCAGTCTCTCTCTGAGACTGCAGCTATGCTGGTAGCCTGCAAGACACAGCAGTCCTCCTGCCTCCACTCTCCACTGGGGTAGGTTACAGATGTGCACAGCCATACCCAACTTTTTACATAGATGCTAGACTTTCTAACTCGGGTTCTCAACCTACAGCAATGTCTCTTACTCACTGAACCATCTCCCCATGCCCACTTTGTTTTTAACTGAGCTGGAGCTAATACATTAGGCTGGGCTGGTTGACCAATGAGCTCTAGGGATGCACTTGTCTCCAACTTCTTGGCACTGAGACTGCAAAAGTGCATTGCCTTGCTTTTTTCTTTTTAACACAGGCTTTGGGGCTGGGGCTCAGGGCCTCATGCTGAGCCACCCTTGGCCCTGTCATTGCCTTGGCTAGGCCATTCTTTCCACTTATCTGCCACACAAAACTCTACTCCTGCCCTCACTATCATGTCAGCTTCTCAGCTGCAGGAGGTCTTCTAGGGCCTTCTGGTCAACCTATCCCTTAGCTCATCCTTCAAAGCAACTGTATTATCATGCACCTGACTGTTACACATCTGTCTCAATAGATATAGTCTCCTTTCTGCTGCTATGGCGAGACACTTGATTGAGGGCAGTTTAAGGGAGGAAAGGGCTTATTTGGCACACACTTCCTGATCACTGTCTATCACCGAGGGACTTCAAGAGACAGAAACTGCAGATGACTGGTACTTACTGGCTTGTTCACTAATTACCTTACTTAGCCAAGTACCACCTGCCCAGGGATGGCCCTGGCCTCAGTGGGTGAGACCCTTCTACATCAATTAATAACCAGGACAATCCCTTACAGACATGTCCACAGTCCTACCTGATAAAGATAATACTTGAAAGATTTTCCAGGTGGTTCTGAGCTGTGTTAAGTGCTAATGATGACACCAGATGGGGTGATGATACTCAGTGGGGTGATAATACTCAGTGGGGTGGTACCCATCTTTCCCACATTGATATATTTCTTTGAGATAGGATCTCATGCAACCCTGCTTGGCCTCCAACTTACCATGTAGCCAATGGTGGTCCATTTCCCCTACACTGTGACTACAAGTATATGCCACTATACCTGATTTATTCAATACTGGGAATGGAACCTGGGACTTCGTGCATACTCCACTCACTGAGCCACATTTCTAACTGTCCCTGTCTGATTTCTTAGTACAATTTAGAATGTCTGTACATGGTAGTCTGTACTTGTATGTTAAATTAATGTGTGATATGTGTTTGTGTGTGCATGTTGTATGCATGTGTTAAGAGTGTATGTATGTGTATGTGTGATATATGATGTGCATATGTTATGTATGTGCGTGTGTCTGTTGTGTGTATGCATACATGTATATATGTGTTCTGTATGTGCATGTTATATGCATGTGTTATGTATATGTGTATTATGTGTATGTTATATGTATGTATTTTCTATGTGTATGTGTGTTGTGTGCATATGTTGTATGTTTGTATGTGTTGTGTGAGTGCATGCATGTACATGTGTGTCTTAGTCCACCACACTGCTCCTGGAACAGAAAACCATGGGCTAAGTCATGTACAATGAACAAAATAGCTTGCAGTTCTAGAGGCTCTAGAGGTGGGAGTCCAAGGTCAAGGGGCCACATTTGGTGAAGGTCTTCTTACTGCTTCACCCCATAGAAAAGGAGGAATAGATGTTATATAAGAGAGCAAGAAAGGAGAGAAGGGGTGGACTCATCTTCCTGTCAGGCACCCACTCTTGAGACCACTGACCCAATTCTGTGACACCAGCAATATGGAGCCCTCGGGACCTGCCTGCTTGCCTGCCTGCTTCCCTCCCTCTCTCACCTCTCTCTGACTCCACCTCTTCTTTCTCATCCTCTTCTTCCTCTTCAGGACAGGGTCTCGTCTAGCCTAGGTTAGCCTCACACTCACCGAGTAGCTGAGGATGACCTTGGACTCCAGATCCTTCCCCTCCACTTCCCGAGATCATGGGATTACAGGTGGGGGTCATACCTCCTGATTTATCTTCACTTGATAGATAAGGATTGAGGTGCAGGTCAATGGCCTGTGTGAGGTCACAGGGCGGGAGCATGCTCATCACAAGGGTTCTCAGTGGATGGCACCAGGTTTTAAACTGCTTTGGAGAGTGGACAAATCACGGGAGAAGTGGAGAGCACTGCTCAAGCTCCTGCAGCATTTAGTTGTTCTAGCGTGTTTTTGTGTGTGCTTGCAATGTGCTTGTGCTAGCATGTAGGGGCGCATAGTGCATGTGTGGACGTCAGAGGGTGACTCTCAGGAATCTAGTCATTCCTTTGACAACGTGGGACACAGGGATAAGCATCCTTATCTCTTGAGCCATCTTACTAGTCTGGTGATTAATTAATTAATTAGTGTGTGGCATGTGTGTACTATGGGTATACATGTATGTGATTGTGTGAGGAAGCCAGAGAATAACCTGAGTCTTACTGGCTTAGGGCTCCCTGCTTTGGCCAGGGATCTGTCTGTCTCCATGTCCCCAATGTTATATTAAAAATGAGTGTTGTTTACTCTCCTTCCTCCTCCTCTTCCTCTTCCTCCTCTCCGTCCTCCTCCTCCTCCTCCTCCTCCTCTTCTTCAGATGTTGATTCTGTGACTACAGCTCAGGGCTTAACCGATGAAGCCATCTTTCCAACACCCTCCCAGAAGGAACTTTGAGTTGGGCAATGTCACTGTCTGTATAGGTGACCACACCCCTCTGCCAGAACAGTCCCCTGGGAAGGGGCTGCACCTCAACCCCTTAGACACCCACCTTCAGCAGCCTGTAGACTCTTGTCTACAGCTGCGATTTTCAGATTTTAAAGAAAACAAAAGTCTGATTACGTGTTCCCAGCAGAAGCTCAAGGCTTCATTTATCTGCCGCTAAAGAAAAAAAAAATAAAATCAAACCAGGAAAAAAAAAGGTCCACACTTTTATGTCTTGAAAAATTCTTAATGTATATTATTTCACATCACAGCAAGCACTGCTCGCCACAGAGGCTGCCCAAAATAAAAGGCAAAAGGAGAGATGATTACCATAAAATACACATGCTAATAAATAGGAGCCCGGACAACCAGTCAGTGAATATGACTCGGTGTACACCACAGGCAAGAAGAAACACCTCAAAGCTTTGCATAGACCAAATAATGGATGAGCAGACGGTTCTCTGGCATTGCAGGGAGACGCTAATACATACAGGATTCAGCAATCCGCAGGCTCTCTGTGGAACAGTGGAAGATAGCATAGGATGTTTCCAGCATTCAAGGTGAAGGAAAGGGGGCTTATAGGTTTAGGGACAGGGATGTGTTTGTTGGGTGACAAAGATAGATGTGTCTGGATATTTGCACTGGGTTCCCCAGAACGGTGGGTGTGACAGGAGCTTCCTGACCCAGCTACCCTAGTGACAGAATGTTCCTAACCACCCAACCAGAGAATCCAATTCACTTCAGAGAGCTGTGTATGAGGAGTGGGCCCGTAAGGGAAATCAGGATGGAAATCTGGGGGAGATGCTTTCCCTACCTGCTGGGACAGCAGCATCAGTGGCAAGGGCAGTTGTAGGGACCAGGGGCTCTGAGGGTTCCATTATGTAAGAAGGAACTCTGGACTTGCACCTGACCAGGTTGTTAAAGATGCTGAGCTGTGACCCAGGGAGACGGCTCAGTGGGTAAAGGGTTCCTTGCACAAACACAAGGACCTGACAGGGTTCAATCTCTGGAACCCATGAGGAAAGGCTGGGTGTGGTGGTGCACTTGTGCAATCCCAGCACTGGAGAGTTGGATATGGGCAGCTTCCTGGGGCTAGGTGGCCAGCCAACCTTGCCACGTTAGTTAACACCATGGTTCAGTGAGACTCTGTCTCAAGAAAACAGCATGAGGGCCAGTGAGATGGCTCTGAGAAGAGAGAGGCTTGCTGCTAAGCCTGTTGACCTGAGTTTGTCTCCTGAGACCTATGTGGTAGAAAGAGAGAATCAACTCCTTGCAAATTATCCTCTGACCTCCATATATATCTGTGACATGTATGCCCCACAATAACTGCCAAAAAAGAAAGAAAAAGAAAAGAAAAATCCGAGATGGATAGATGACTCTTGAGAATAAAATTCAAAGTTAACCTCTGGCTGCCACATGCTTGTGTACACATATGTACACTTATACACATATAAACACACACACACACACTCACACACCACATACACACACTCAAACACACACACACATACCACACACACACACACATACACACGTACGTGCACGCACATACACATACAACACACACACACCACACACAATTAAAGATAGATGCTGGTTTACCGAAGGACCACAGCCCGTATCCAGCATCTGTATTTACTCCATTTCTCATGGGCTCCAGGGAAGTCAAATGGTCCTATCTTCCAGAGGAAGACACTCAAGGTCAGAGCAAAGGCTGGCGCATAGGGGCCTGCAACCGATGACAGGAAATGTGCCCAGAGAGGTCAATTAATAAAAATCAACCTTCGCTTTACAGAAGGCTCTGTTGCTCCCATCCGTCACCCACTTAGCTCATAAGTGCCTCTGGGCAATTCGGTGGTGTGGGAAGCCAAAGATTATTCATCTTCATCATGTTTCATGAGGAAACAAAATTTTAGGGGCAGTGAAGTGATTCATTCAAAGTTGCAAGGTCACCATGGGTTTTTTAGAAGGTAGAGAAGAAGAAAGAAGAGGGTCCAGGCTGCCCCTTGCAGCTTCCTGCCCACAGCAGACATCAGCAATTGATCCCAGAACTCTCTACCGCCAAGTTGGGATTCTCTGTGAAGTGCTCCTGGATGACATTACCAGATGACTGGAATTGGCCCTTCAGCTTCTGATCCCATTTGTTCTTCTCTGACTAATGAAAAGACAGAGTCTCTGTGGAATGAAGGGACTTGTTTAAGACAAAGCACGCCCCTTTTAAACGAGTTTCTTATATTGTTTATTTAAGGTGGAGTTTTAAAAAGTTTCAGTGTGTGTGTGTGTGTGCATGTGTGTGCATGTGTGTGTGTGTGTGTGTGTGTGTGTGTGTGTGTTAACCAGTGTCTTCCTCTATTACTCTGCCTTCACGCCGCTGGGGTGATAGTTCACCAGGTCAAGGCACTTGTAGCCACGCCCAATAACCCTAACCCCATCTTGGGGCCACGTGGTGGAAGAAGAGAGCTTATTCCCACAAGCTGTCACCTGACCCCCTCACCTGACCTGTGTCACATGTGTCCCCCAAAAAACAGAGAAAAGAGAGGCCTGTTGGGCAGTCTCCTGTGTGAAGGTGCACACATTTAATCTTAGCACTTGGGAGGCAGAGGCAGGACAACCTGGTCTACAGATTGAGGGGAAAAACCCAGAAAGAAAGAAAAAAGAAAAGAGAAGAAAAGAAAGAAGAATGAGAAGAATGAGAGAGAGAGAGAGAGAGAGAGAGAGAGAGAGAGAGAGAGAGCCTAAGATCCTGTGGCTGTGAAGCCAGCCACCAGGAGAAACACTCTGAGCACAGGTGGCTGTCCTGCCCCCCAACCCATGCGCCCCACTTTGAGAATGACAGAAGTCACCATGTCTGTGATCACCATGGATGCCAGCACCAGCAAGTATCAGACCAAACAGGCCATATAGACGCTCTGTGAAGCAGAGAGCTCACATTCTGATTCAAAAGATGGAGGCAGAGAGATAGTCTGGGCCTAGTGCGCGCTTTTGAAATCTCAAAAGAGACACACCTTCTCCAACAAGGCCACACCTCCTAATCCTTCCCAAGCAGCTTATCACCTGGGACTAAGCATGCAAATACGTGAGCCTATGGGAAGCACATTCATTCAAACAGCCACCAGAAGAGGAGCAGGAGGAGGAGAAGGAGGAGGGGGAGGGGAAAAGGGGGAGTAGGAGGAGAGGGGGAGGAGGTACCTGCTGACTCAGAGTAGGATGCTCTGGATATTGCCAGCAAAATTGAACCTAACTTGGCTGAGTCCAGTTGTCTGACCTAAGGATACTTTTTGGCCCTGTTTTCATTGCTGAGAGTTAAGCCTAGAGGCTCAGACAGACCAGGCAAAGCACTCTACCGTATTCCCAGCCCAGCACAGAGCATCATGTAGAAATGCCTACCGACGGTAGAATGGGGTAAAAAAGTTATAGTACACTGTGAAGCCTCAGCCAAACCCATGAAGGAGTTTCCCAGATGCCCGAGTAAAGGATGCGGGAGACCGAGAGGATCCTGCATGGCTGCATTTGTGAGAAGGTCTGGGCAGGCTAGCCAAGGCTTAGGGGATGTAGGGGAGAGTCCACAGTGGAGCTGGCTATTGAGAGGGCTTGGGAGAGACACCCTGGAGGTCTATGAATGACCATGCTTAGATCTGATTGGCCCTATGTGAAAACAGGAAATCTCTCCTCCTAGATTCTCTTCTAGCTGCACGAAAATCACTGTGTGGAAATGACATGAAAATAGAAGTGAAACTCTATGTAGGGGAACAGGTTGGGGGAGGGGAGAGGTGGGGAACGAATGAGGTGGGGGAGGGGAGAGGCTGGGGAGGGTGACTGGGAATGGTCCCATACAGTCCAGTCCAAGACAACCAAGCGGACACGTCAAGGTCTACGGGTAAGACTGAAGGGAACAGTGCATGTTCTATCTTAATGAGATCCAATCCTGACCCAGGGAGATGAGTTAGTAAGCGTGTTTGCTGAGCAACCATGAGGACCTGAGTTCAAATCCACAGTGCCCACATAATAGAGGGGTGTGGTCACATGCTTGACTGGAGATAGTTGGCTTGCTGGGGCTTGCCACCTGCTGACTTGGCTGCAGGTTTAGTTCTTTCATAAGAAGAAGGTGCACAGTGATGGAGCTGGGCATTGGAATCCTCTTCCAGCACCACAGGCATGTTCACACTTGCACATACATGTGCACATACACTCACACATACACCACAGTATTAGAAGAAATGGTGCCAGGTATGGTGAGGTGGCACATGCCTTTAGTCCCACCAAGAGGCAGATGCAGGAGTTTGAGACCAGCCTAGTCTACATAGCAAGTTTCAGGCTAGCCAGGGCTGTCTAGTGTGATGCTCTCTCAAATTAGAAAAATTAAGTGGTTGAAAGCACTGGCCGAGGGTTCAGTTTCCAGCACCTCACTGCTGGGAACTGCAATTACAACAGCTCACAGCCATCTGTAATTCTAGTTCCAGGGGATCCAAAGTCCTCTGTGGGCACCAGGCATGCACATGGTGCACAGACATACATGCAGGTAAGACACCCATATTTGTAAATACTGATAATAAGTGAAGTAAAATAACGTTTTTTTTTCACTGATGGGCATTGGTTTTGAATCATGACAGAGGCCACAGCTGGGGCTGCTCACTCTGCCCTCATGGTGGGACAGAGCTGAAATGGATATACTTAGCCCTGAAGGAAATACTGCTATGTTTCAATGAGTTGGAAAGTAAAAAAAAAAAAAAAAAAAAAAAAAAAAAAAAAAAAAAAAAGCTAGAACTCAGCTCACAGCTTTAAAAAAGGTTTCAGATAGGGCAGGGGGGGCGGTGGGAGTGCTGTGTCTCTGTCAACCATGCAGGCATGATGAACAGAGTTCAAATCTCAGCACAGACATAAAAGGGGGCTTGGCAGTGTATGCTTGAAATTTCAGCACTAGCACAGAGACAGGAGAGGCCCTAGGCTTCGCTGGCCAGTCAGTCTAGTCTAATCAGCCAGCCAAAGGCTGGTGAGACCTTGTCTCAAAAACTGAGTCCAAGGCTCCTCAGCAACTATACCCGAGGTTGATCTCTGGTCTCCATAAGCATACACATGTATGTACTCATGCACACATTGTATATTTTATATATACACGTGTACACACATGGATGCACATGTACACATATGAATGTACATGCACACATGTACACACATGCACACGTGTAAAAAGAAACATACCCACACATGTAAACACATATACTCACACAGATGCACATGTATGTACACAAACACAAATGTATGCACACATGTAAACACACAGACGTGTAAACTCACAGATGCACATGTATAAAAACACCTCCACAAACATTTCAGGTGAAAGAAAGGCTCTAAGATAAATATTTCAATCCTCAAGTTCCTCACCTAGGTGTTTTAGTGTCTTCTCCCATACTGTCCCAATAAAGGTCCTCACAAGCCCACCTCGTCCTCATCAATGCCCTCACAGCACCCAGGGTGTGGCTGGTCCTACCCGGTAATAAGCTGCACAAATCTTCACATGCTTGTGCAAACACATGTCACAAGCAAACATCTGGAGCTGTCAGGTTTATTCATTTATGTGCTATGTTTGTATGTGTATAGGTATACATATATAATGTATGTATGTTTTCCAGTCAATGGCCTGTCTCCCTCATCCTCTGCCATGATTAGGTTTCACAAAACTCTCCCCTCCTCTTTCTCTTTCTTCCCAAATTTGTGTGTGCACACATGAGTGTGTATGCACGTTCACCCACATGCAAGCATGTGGAGGTCAGACACTGGCTTTGCAGATCTTGCTTAGTAGTCTTGAGACAGGGTCTCTCACTGGAGCTCACTGGAGGTCAAGGCTGGCCGACTCCTCCTGTCTCAACACCCCCTACCCAGCTCTTGTTGGACCCTACTCAGGTCAAAGCCTGTCATTACCAGAAAGCCCTAAATTCAGTGCGAAATGGTGGACTTCCTTTCCCAGCAGGGCTTCTCCGTTTCTGACCTTGTCTAAGGTGCTCTAACCCCCACACCTTCTACCTGCGGATGCCCTGTAGCCCTGGTGACATTACCCATTCAGCAAGCACCTGAGATTCCTGGAATGCCTCCCCATGCCAGTAAGGCGTTTCAGTGCCTTAGCCAATGAGCTTGCCCACCCTGGATAGTCCTACCCCTTCCTCAAAATTATACAACCATCAATTCACCCCTAATAAAGTAGATCTGCTCCCGACCTGGAGTGTCTCATCTCTGTTACACTCATGGTCTTCTGAGACCCTGTTTGTTGATGCTGCTTCCTCTGTCCTCGTGGGCTGGTGACCAATGACCCCAGGGGACCCACAAGTGCTGCCATGCTAGGAAAGCCAGCCACAGCCCTCAGCTTTCAAGTGAGTGCTGGGAATCCTGACCTAGGTCCTTGTGTCTGTGCAGCAAGTGCTTCACCACAGAGCCAGCCTTCTCCTCGACCCTCTTACCCAGTGTTGCTGTGCAGCTCAGGCTGGCCTTGAACATCCGTCAGTGCCCCAACATTATGGCCAGGTATCTTCTCCTCCTCTCTTTTCCCATCAGACTGGTTTAAATGTTTCTAGTCCAGCAGCGAAAACTGGAATCCCCTTCAGTATTATTGCACACATACACGTGTGTGTGTGTGTGTGTGTGTGTGTGTGTATTCATTATGACCATGTCTTCATGGCTCTGCCTGTTTTCTGTTTGTTTGTGTCCGTTAGCACTTTCCCCATGAACTCTCTTACTCTGGGGTAGGTGGGGTTCCTCCCGGGTCTATCCTGTGCCACCCACACACCCATTCTGTCTGTGGCCTAGAGTTGAGTCACTTTGAAAGGGACTGTCTAGCTCACACACACCCTAAAATATTTTTTGTTTAGCTCTTTCAGGATGAAGTTAGTAGACTCCAGTGACTAATTGATTTATAAGCGCTCTTGATATATGAAGGAAAGGAATCTTTGTCCTATCTACTGTTTTACACTTAGCTTTGTTCTGCCTCCTATCCTAATAATAACAAAAACAGAAGGAAAGGTTCAAAGCAGATGCCCCAGAGCATGGTGACACATTTGCTTTGCATGAAATTACTGTGTTAATTTTAGGATAATACTTTTACCTTTTTTTTCCTGATGTTTAATTTTAGACAGACAGAATCTCGCTAAGATGTCCAGATTGGTTGAGCTCACTCCGTAGGCCTGGTTGGACTTGAACTTGCCATCCTTCTACCTCAGCTTTCTAAGTAGTTGGGACAACAAGCCTGCATTACTGTGTCCATTTAGGGAGGTGTGTGTGTGTGTGTGTGTGTGTGTTGCTTTTTTTTTTTAAAGTTTACATGGAAGCCAGAAGACAATCCTGAGCATTATCAGGAATAATGCTGTTTACCTGGATAGGGTCTCTCATTAGCCTATAGCTCATCAATTAAACTAGACAGGATAGCCTACAAATCCAGGGATCCTCCTGTTTTCGCATCAACGCTAAGGACTAAACTCTAGTCCCCAGGCTTGCAAAGCAAACTCTTTGTCGAGCCATCTCACCAGGTTAGGAGGGTAATAATTTTTTTTTCTTTCAAGATTTGTTTGTTTTTTCTTTGTTTTGACAGGGCCCTGGCTGTCCTGGAGCTAGCTCCAGGCTGGCCTCAAACTCAGAGATCCACCTGCCTCTGCCACCTAAACACACACTTGGTTTTTGTTTTATGAATGCTTCACTTACATGTATGTGTATGTACCATGTGTGCACCCAGGGCCCCCAGAGGCCAGAGGGCCTGTCAGGGAACCTTGAAAGTGGAGATAGAGACAGTTGTGAGCCGCCATGTGGGTACTAAAAATTGACCCCAGGTCCTCTCAAGAGCAGTGAGCCTTCAGCCACGGAGCTTTCTCCCCAGCTTCTGGGGTGTTGTTGTTTTATATGTGCACTTTCCTGAGGTCCCACAACCCACAGGGAGCAATGCTGGGACAGTACCCTGGCTCCAAGTCTGTAGATTTTCTCACAAAGCATCTTGCTTCCTAATGATGAGGCCAATATGAGGGGCGGCAGTGTCCAGGCAGAGCCAGAGTTCGGGCAGGTGCTGGCTTCACTCCCTCTAGGTGTGAGTAGGATTCAGAGCAGAGCCTGAGGGTGGGGTTGACCCTCACTCCAAGGTCTGCCTATCCCTCAGGAAGACAGGGGCAGGAGGGACACATAACGCATATGGGATGGGGGAGGGGTCGAAATGACGCTGGCACGCCCTTCTCTTCTCTTGCTGATGTAGTTAGGAATGGACGTGCGGGCCACAGTATTACAGTGGAGCAGATGTACTAGTGATAGACTGAGGAGCCACAGGCGGGAAGAGGGAGCGATTGCCAGGCAGCAGGACCTGGTGGTGAGCTTTTATGACTCCTGGCATTGGGCCATGGCCACCCATTACACAAATCTGAGACCGACCGTTATCATCTCTGAGCCCTTGAGCAAATCACGGCCTGAAAGGTTACCTTCCTGAAAACAGTCACCCATTAAAAGCACTGGACCAGACGGCGTGCTCCATAGAGGAGGGCGTGGGGATCTATGTTCTTTATAGGTGGTTTGTGAGAACTACGCTTTTCCCGATTGGCTTGGCAGGATAAAGGGGATGAAATCGGGGGTCTGTTCTTTGTATGTTTTCTTTGGGGTCAGAGATGTGTTCTCTATGGCAGAATCCCCCAGGGAGGGGCTGGGGGTGTGGCTCAGTAGTGGGGCCCCTGCCTAGAATCCCCTAGTGAGAGGCTGGGGGCGTGGCTCAGTGGTAGAGCCCCTGCCTAGAATCCCCCAGTGAGGGGCTGGGGTGTGGCTCAGTGGTAGAGCCCCTGCCTAGAATCCCCCAGGGAGGGGCTGGGGCGTGGCTCAGTGGTAGAGAATCTGCCTAGAATCCCCCAGGGAGGGGCTGGGGGCGTGGCTCAGTGGTAGAGCCCCTGCCTAGAATCCCCCAGGGAGGGGCTGGGGGTGTGGTTTAGTGATAGAGCACTTGTCTAACTTGAATGCGTCTCTGGCTTCAATCTCTAGCATTGCAAGGAAATCCCGACAAAATCCTGTCAATTTTCTTCCATGGAAAGCATTTTTTGAGGGGCTCTTTTGAAAGCTGCCTTTGCTTATCGTTTTGTTCCCAGATTTCAACAATCCAAGTATTTTCCGGCCCGCTTGGGCCATGCAGCTGCACGAGCGAGAACAGTTTATCTCCAAGGTAGATTTCCTGAGCAGCACTTTGATGTCTTCCAAATCTCACAATCATCCTGTAAGACTGGGATTGTAAACGGGGCAACTGAGGCAGCCTGGGCACAGACACCTGCACAGCTGTGCCACAGTGGGCAGTCTGTGGTGCTGAGCCTCCAAGTCCGATCTCAAACTTTAACCTTGAATTTGTACCTGAGGCCTGGATGTTCACAGACACGGCAGTGAGTGACAGATCCATTTCTCCTTAAAACTCTTTTTGTTTGTTTTTCAAGGTACTGTTCTTATGCGTATCCCTGGCTGTTCTGGAACTCATTCTGTAGACCAGGCTGGCTTCAAACGCAGAGATCCACCTGCCTCTGCATCCTGAGTGCTGGCTGGCATTAAAAGCATGTACCATCACTGCCTGGTTTCCTTTAAAAATATTTTAAAGGACTTATTTTAAACAGCATGTATATGTATATGTTTGTAGGTAGGTATGCACACGCAAATGCAGTGCTCATGGAGGCCAGAAGGGGGCACCCTATCTCCTGAAGCTGGGCTTACAGGTTGTTGTGAGTTGCTGACAAGAGTTCTAGGAACTGAACACAGGGTGTCTGCAAGAATAGTATTTGCTTTTAACCACTGAGACATGTCTTCAGCCCTAGGCCATCTTTTATAACTGCCCCAAGTAGAGTACTGGTTCTCAACCTTCCTAATGTTGCAACCCTTTAATACCGCTCCTCATGTTGTGGTGACCCTCAACCTGAAAATTATTTTTGTTGCTACTTCATAACTGTAATCTTGCTACAGTTGTGAATCATAATGTAAACATCTGCTTTCTGAAGGTCTTAGGTGACCCCTGTGACTGAGTTGTTCAACTCCCAACAGAGTCCCAGTCTACATCTTGAGAACTGCTGCCATTGAGAATGCTGAGAACAGCGCGGGTGGGCACTCTGACTGCATAGATGATGGCATCGCAGAACTCATCAGGCAGCAACAAATACAGACCCAAGACCCCATACACGGAACACACACACACACACACACACACAGACACACAGACACACACTGTTAGTCACACACACAATGTTAGTCATACACACACAATGTTAGTCACACACACACACAATGTTAGTCACACACACACACACAAACACACACACACACGTACACACATACAATGTTAGTCACACACACACAATGTTAGTCACACACACACACACACAATGTTAGTTACACGCACACACACAATGTTAGAGTCACACACACACAATGTTAGTTTGGGCTGGGCGTGTGGCTCAGTGATACAACCCTTGCCTAGAATCCCCCAGGGAGGGGCTGGGGCGTGGCTCAGGAGTGGGCCATCACCCTACCTCCTGTCATCCTCAAAACACAGATTCCCTAGCCCCCGGGGGGGGGGGATCTCTTGTGGGAACGGTGCAGGAAATCTGCCCCAGAAAGCGGAGAAGGGAACGCCAGCATCACCATACCTTCTCCCTTCAGCTGGGGGTCCTCGCTGAGCCCTGGAGACCAGCTGTCTCCTGTACTCTGCCTGTGAGTTCTTTGTCATCAGAGCACACTGCCTTCAAAATCAGCATCTCGTGGCAAGCGACCTTATGTTTCACGGTTTTTCTGTGGCCCCCAAGTGTCAAGTACAGAATGGCCCAGGAAGTACACTCTGATTGATTGGCTCGAATGAAAGCAAGTTGGCATTCTCACGAGAGAGTTTTGTCTGTCTAGGCTTTCTCTGTATAGCCCAGGCTAGCCTAGAATTCCCAGCCCTCCAGCCTCTGCTTTCAGAGTGCCTGGCAACCTTCTGTGTTTTACCTGCAGATATTTGCTATGGTGATTTTTCTTTTTGGTCACAGGTAGGATCATTCTTGTGCAGGTTCTGAGGCTGGGGGTGGGGGTGGGTGTGGTGACATCTCCCTGTGTGACATCTTCAGCCTGCGTTGCGGATACTCTGCTAATAGAATCTGCACAGGAGCAGACCACTTCCCTGTGATGCCCCACAGCTGAAGGTCCCTGGCTTTACACTAGAAGCACCCATCACAGGCCTAGCGGCTTCTATTTCCTCTTTACAGACGTCTCAGGGATGGAGATGACTGGGATTCAGGGAAGGCAGGAGGGTGAAGAAATGCAGTTAAATTCCTGTCCATACACTAATTCACACACACTGATTTCCTGGACACATTATGCATACATGGATACTAAATAAGTGTTGGCTGAGGGACCCCTCCCCCGCTTCCTCGTAGGTCATACCTTCCAGAAAAGTCATAAATGTCACAAGAAGAAAAAAAATTTTTTTTCAAACTACAAATCAAACTGGCTATATAGAGATCAAGGCTGAGCTGCTGGCCTCTGGCTAAGACAGCGAGAGGAAGTCCAGGCTTAGGCCATGGTCCTGAACAGTCTGCTCCCCACAGCGTAAATATAGCCCAGGTGATCTATCACTCTCTCCTGTACTCAGTACCCCTAAGGGACAGAAGAGCTCTCCAACCTCCTCCGGCTTGGGGAGGGGGCTCTAAGCATCTGGCCATTGGTACCCCAATATACATGTCTCTCATGACAAACTATCTCTCTCTGGAGAGCAAGGAAGGCCACCTTCTCAAGACCCTCTGAATTAGTCTGGGCTGTGACCCTCAAACTTCCAGTCCTTTAGGGGGCCAGGAGCCCCATTTGTCCCTTCCTCTCCTGTGACAGCTAGGGAAGGAACTATCGTTTGCAGTTAGGGACCCAAGAGTTACAAGGTGAAGTCCAAAACCTGTAGGGAGGGTTAGGGGACAGGAGAAAGAGACGGGTGTGTGTGTGTGTGTGTGTGTATGTGTGTGCAGAGCAGAATCCTTAGCATTCCTGCACACTACCTGCCCTACTGCCTCCTGGTCGCCTCCTGGTGTCCCTGCACAGCCTCTTCAAGTCCTTCTCCCTTTCCCAGCCCAGCTCTACCTACCTGGGGTGCTCATGCTCCACAGGCTCGGGGCGCTTCCTCCATGCTGCTCTCCGGCTTCCTCCAGCACTGGGCGCTGCTCTCCGGCTGGTCTCTGGCGGCCTGCACCTGCCTGAGGCTGCCACCCTCCCTGGGCCTTGGAGACCCCGGCGCCAGGAGTCCAGAGATCAGAGAACTCGAGGGGAGGAGAGAGAAGCAGGAGACAGAGAGAGAGAGGGAGAGAGCTACAGAGAGAGAGAGACAGAGAGAGACAGAGAGAAAGTGTGTCATAGGCTGGTGGGGCGGGGGAGAAAAATGCAAAACCAGACAGGAAATGAGACTTGAAAAAAATTGCAAAAGGTTAGAAAAAGAGATAAGGAGGGGGAGGGGCTGGGCTTGAGCTTAAGGCTTGGGGGGGGGGAACTGACTGTAATGAAGGAAGGGGTGTGACAGGGTGGGGACAGTGCTGGCCCTGGGTCGGAGGCCTGGGTGCTGAGACCAAGGTGGCCAGGCCACCTGCTCTAAGTGGGGTGAAGCTGGTTCCGTCGGGGCTGTCAACTAATGAGGTCCCAGTGTAAGCTAAGGAGGGGTATCCCCATTTTTAGTTATCTTAACGGTAGTCTGGAATGAGGGGGTCTTGAATTTCTTCATTGGGAGGGGTGACGTGGAAGAGGGCAGTGACTCCTACAGAGATTCAAGTTTGCTCAGAAGTGGAACCGGGAACTTGAAAAAATTATGTTCCTAAAGTAAACAGCCAGCACATGGTCCCCCACACTAGGCTCAGAGAAATAAGCTTGCCTTAGGAGAAAACTTTTTGAAAAATTAATTAAGATTACTTTTTCAAGTGTGTGTGTGTGTGTGTGTGTGTGGCCTATGTGCAGTGGTTTCTGAAAGATGCAGTCCGTGTCTGGCTTTGCAGATGGCTCTCTCTCTGCCTTGGGTCTCCTGCTGGGCCTGGAGTTAGGCTGGAGGGCAGCAAGCCCAGTGACCTCCTGTTTCCACCCCACAGTCTTGGGGTTGCAGGCTTGGCCACGCTCCGCTTTTTGCAGGAGTGCTTGGGATTTGAACTCAGGTCCTCCTGCTTGCACATCAAGAACCCTCTAGGAATGCTTCAGTCTGTACAGGAGAGCCCTTCCCACATTCTGTTTAAGCTGAGAAAGGAATCCACTCGCATTGACACAATTCGAGCGTGCAAACATGTACAAGGGCACACGCGCCAGGGTGACAACTTCTCGCCAACTGAATAAAAACGCGTAGTTCACACCCACACCATGTTCCATCAAAACATGAGACTTCTGTGTCTCCCTCAGCACCCTGGTCCTCTTCTAGTCACGGTCCCATCTGGTAGCAGCACGCTGAGCCCCAGCTGAGACTGGTTTTGACTATTCAGGAGCATTGTTAGTTTTCGCTTTTGCATTGATGGAGATTGAATCCTGGGTCTTCTACTTAGTAAGCAGGCATTCTGCTGCTAAGCCATATCCCTATCTCCATCACTGGGGGGTTTTTAGGTAAGGGCTCTACCACTGAGCCACGCCCCCAGCCCCTCACTGGGGGATTCTAGGCAGGTGCTCTACCACTGAGCCACACCCCAGCCCCTCACTGGGGGATTCTAGGCAAGGGCTCTACCACTGAGCCACGCCCCCAGCCCCTCCCTGGGGGATTCTAGGCAGGGGCTCTACCACTGAGCCATGCCCCAGCCCCTCACTGGGGGATTCTAGGCAGGGGCTCTACCACTAAGCCACACCCCAGCCCCTCCCTGGGGGATTCTAGGCAGGGGCTCTACCACTGAGCCATGCCCCCAGCCCCTCCCTGGGGGATTCTAGGCAGGGACTCTATCACTGAGCCACGCCCCCAGCCCCTCACTGGGGGATTCTAGGCAGGGCTGCTCCTGCTGAGTCTCATCTCCAGCCCCCCATCACCAGAAGCAAGCATAGGTTCCCTTTTGGTTTCCCCCCTCGCTCGGTCTTCAGTTTTTGACATTTATGGATGGGATTGAATGCAGGTGTAGTTCATTAAGACTTGGCTCCCCCACCCAAATCTTCTGTAAACATGTTAAACTTTCAGAAAGTTTGGAAGAAAAAATAATATAGTGATAGCCATGATTTCCTACCACCTGATTCTCTAGTTGACAGTTTGGTACATCATAATTTTCCCACCCATCGATCTTTGTTTTGGATGTACTTTAGGCAGGTAGCAGATATTGGCCAGGTGCTGTCTACAGACTCCATCTTGTGTGTAACTGGGCGAGAACTGGATTTGTCCTCATATTGGGGATTAGACCCGAGCATCACATACATCACACACTCAGGTCTCTTTACATTCTGATTTTTAAAAAATTAAATAAAGTATTACATGTGTGTTTGTTTTCTCGTGTGCATAGTTAAGTATGTGCGTGTGCATGTGTGTGTGTGGGTCAGAGGTCAATCTTGGGTACTGTTTACCAGGTGTTGTGCACTTGTTTATCTGAGACAGTGTCTGTTGATAACTTGGAATTTGTTTGGGCTGGCCAGCCAGCAAGTCCCAGGGACCCACCTGTCTCTGCCCCCACAGCGCTGGGGTTACAAGCTACAAGCACATATTATTACATGTACCTATTTTAAAAACACGGGTTCAGGGAATAGAGCTCCAGTCCTACTCAGAGAATCTTTAAATGTAACAAATTACATGTGGGCCTTAATTTATATATTATATATTGTACATTACACATCACATACCATACCACATATACCATACCACATACCATATATCATATATATTCACATAAATTGTCATATATAATTATACATTATTTTAAAATATTATTTGAAATATACATTATTTATGTATACCATATTATATTTAAACACATTAATTTAATACTAATTAATTCTTTAATAATAATTAAATAATATATTTAATGTATGTGTCTCACTTTCTCTGTGTGTAAATAAACATTAATTATATGTACTATATATACTATACTACATATTACATACTATGTTATATGTTATATTTAAATATGTATTATTTAAAAATTATAGGTACATGTCTCATGGTCTCTCTGTACGTGTGTGGGTGTGGGGATGTGCACATGAATGCATATGATTGCACATGAGTTCAGGTGCCCACAGAGGCCAGGTGAGGATTTCCGATCCCTAGGAACTGGAGTCTCAGGAGATTGTCAGTCATCTTGCGTGGGCGCTGGGAACAGAACTTGGGTCTTTTGCAACAATAGCAATTAATCTTAACCAATGAGTCACTTCTCCATGACCTAAAACGTACAGGCAGGTCTTGGCTGTGTGAAGCAATGAGCTTTGGTATGTGTGTATACCATGTGGTGCAGAACGCTCATGGAGACACAGGACTTTGCAGTCTAACCTGGCTGTGTCTAGCTACTTCTGATCACTGAGTGCTACATGGGCTCTTATGAATAGGCACTAAGTTTTAAATTCTGTTTAATTTTATTTGATCTTAGCCTGAATCTAGGAGCCATTATTCAATTCTGTCACTGCAAAGCTTTTGAGTATACTGAAGCAATTTACATGCCAACCTACTTAGAAATCTCATGGAACCTAAGGAGAGATCAAGTATTTCTGAGGAAAATTGAATGTTACTTGATGGGCTGCAAGTTGTGAAGACACTAGAGTTGGATAATTTCAAATATACCATGTGAGGCATGGGGTGGAGCAACGGCTCAGCTGGTGAGGGGCTTGCAGTGCAAGTGTGAGGACCAGTGTTCAGATCCCCGGCACACATGTACGTCACGGGCAGGCATGGCCAGCCCGACCGTAACCTCAGCCTGTGGGAAGCAGAGATGGGGGATTCCCAATGCCAGATGATTACTTAGACTAGAACAGTCTGCAAGTTCTGGGTCCATCAAGAGGCCCTGCCTCAATAAAGAAGTGGGATGTGCTTGAAGAAGTCATTTGGTGCCAACCTCTGGCTTCTACTTGCACATGCACACACATGCATGGAGCTATGCACACACGTGCATGGAGCTATGCACATGCAAGAGCCTGTGCATAATAAAGGACAGAGGATTGGGCCTCACTCATAGAGGAGCAAATTTGGGGCTGAAGAAGCTGTTGACTGCGTTGTGCCCTCAGTGAGAGGCAGGATGACATGAGATGCAGAGCTTCCAGAAGAGGATGCTGTGGGCTCCGTCTTGTGACAATCTCATGTCAGTCACCACAGATGCTCTGATTTCAACATTGTAACTGCTGCCTTAGTCCCAAATGACAAAATCTCATATCAGAAATGCTCCCAGAACTTTTTGAAGTGTGAGACACCTCCCCCCATTTAAAATAAATGTCTAAGACACCTGTGGTGCTATGTACCTATAACCTGTGCACTCAAGAGGCAGGAGGATTGCCTCTTTGAGGCTTACCCTGGGCTATATAGCAAGACTTTCTAAAAAAAAAAGTAAAACCAAATGTTAAAAGTTGTCTAATCTAAAAAAAAATTGTCTAATCTGTTATGGATTGGTTGTTTTGTAAAATATATAAATTAATTATTAGAAAATGGAATTTTTAAAAAAAAGATACTTAAGATACAAGCTAACCAATAATTCTTGGCTACCATGACAATGTGAAGTGTGCCATAAAGTCTCGAAATGCTGAGGCTCTATGTCTGTTATCTAGTTTGGACTGGTCTATATAAGGACAGAGGCCCCACACATGCTACAATGTGGATTGCTCCCTTACAGTGAAGACAGCTTATGGATGACCACACCTGCCCCAAGTCACCCTGGCCAGCCTCACCTCCTGAAGACCCTGAAAGAGGCAAGATAAAATCCAATTGCTCACTTGGATGTCCACAAGCAGGGGCGGAAACTCAGCAGCTCGAATGATCCAGGCATGCAGTGAGACGGTAGCCAGTTGGTAGATGTGTGTACAGTTACTGGGGGGAAATGAACACATGACTCTTCACCCCGATAAGGCATCCACAACAGACCAACGGAATGACTCCACTGGAGTTCATCTTGGGGAATCAATGAGTTCTATTGTGGTTCTATTGTGGTGTGTGTGAGGGGGTTAGTGACAGAGGCATGGACCACTCAGAGGTTGCTGCATCACCCAAAACTGGCCCCAGCGAGAGTGACAGCTCAGGAAGCTGCAGTCCTGCATCTCCCTGCAGCACTTGTAAGCAGCTCCACACGTTTGCAGTCCCTTCTCCCCAGCATCTGATGCTGCTTCTTTGACTTGGCAAGGGGCCTGATGAATCTTGCAAGCTCATCTTTTCTGGGACGTGTGACATGTATTTACTTCCTAAGGCTCATGAGCCTCCTTCCTCTCTCTTGGCCCAATAGCAGAGCACTTGCCTAACACGCACAAAGCTTTGAGTTTGTCCTAACACTGCATAAACCAGGCATGATGGTCTGCCCATGATTCCAGCAATGGAGAAGTGGAGGTGGGAGAATCAGGGTCAGGTTCATGCTTGACTATAGTCTCAGTCGCTGTTCTACTTCTGCTTGTGAAGAGACACCACAACCAAGGCAACTCTTATCTTAGAAAACATTTAATTGGGACTGCCTTACAGTTTCAGAGGTTTAGTCTGTTATCATCATGGTGTGGAGCATGGTGACACACAAATAGACATGTTGAAGAAATAGCTGAGAGTTCTACATCTTGGTGTTCAGGCAGAGAGATGGGGAGGGGGAGAAAAGGGAGATGGAGAGGGAAGGAGGGAGACAGAGAGGAAGAGGGAGAGGGAGGAAGAGGGAGAGGGAGGAAGAGGGAGAGGGAGAGGAGGGAGGGAGACAGAGAAGAAGAGGGAGAGGGAGAGAGAGGGAGAGGAAGAGGGAGAGGGAGGGAGGGAGGGAGAGGGAGGGAGAGGGACAAGGACAGGGAGAGGGAAAGGGAGAGGGAAGGAGGGAGAGGGAGAGGGAGAGGGAGAGGGAAGGAGGGAAAGGGAGAGGGAAGGAGGGAGAGGGAGAGGGAAGGAGGGAGAGGGAGAGGGAGGGAGGGAGGGAGAGGGACAAGGACAGGGAGAGGGAGGGAGGGAGGGAGAGGGACAAGGACAGGGAGAGGGAGGGAGGGAGGGAGAGGGAGGGAGAGGGACAAGGACAGGGAGAGGGAGAGGGAGGGAGGGAGAGGGAGAGGAAGAGGAAGAGGGAGGGAGGGAGGGAGAGGGACAAGGACAGGGAGAGGGAGGGAGAGGAGAGGGAGAGAGAGGGTGAGAGAGGGAGGGAGAGATGGAGAGGGAGAGGAAGAGAGAGGGGTGTGAGGAAGGGGTGGAGCTGGAGAGGGAGAGGGAGACAGAGAGGGAAACAGAGAGACTGGGCTTGGAATAGGCTCTTAAAACCTTAAAGCCCACTCCCAGTGACACACTTCCTGCCACAAGGCCACACCTCCTCGTCCTTCTAATCCTTCTCAAGCAGTGCCGTGCTCTGATGACTAAGCACTGACATGTATGAGCTCAAGGAGCCCATCCTCATTCTCACCACCGCAGATATGTTCTGAGCTGGGGGGGGGGGGCTATGTGAGTCCCTGTCTCAGGGAGGAGGAGGAGGAGGAGGAGGAGGAGGAGAAGGAGGAGGAGGAGGAGAAGGAGGAGGATGGGGGGAGGAGGAGGAGGAGGAGAAGGAGGAGGAGGAGGAGGAGGAGAAGGAGGAGGAGGAGGATGGGGGGAGGAGGAGGAGGATGGGGGGAGGAGGAGGAGGAGGAGAAGGAAGAGGAAGAGGAGGAGGAGGATGGGGAAGGAGGAGGAGGAAGGAAGGAAGGAAGGAAAGAAGGAAGGAAGGAAGGAAGGAAGGAAGGAAGGAAGGAAGGAAGGAAGGAGCAAAGCTCACATGAGCAGCTGGGACAAGCATCTCCCAATGGTGGAAAGAAGCAAGGGATGCTGGGAAGATACATGATCTCAAATCTTCTCAACTGAACTGCAGGGACATCCACAGAAGCCACACCTACAAAATAAGAATGATTACGACGGGATAGCCTGGCTATTCCTAGATTCAAAAAACACAGTTGGTAAATTAATAAGATCAGTATAAACATCTGATAATAGGTTTGGAAAATGCCAGTCAAGTCTGTCCTTCTTGGACTAGAAAGCCAAAACAATATAAACCCCAAAGAAAAGGAAACCTTAGAGTGAAAAATTGAGATGGCAGTGATCAATTCAGAAGGGCCAGGTCTGTTGAGACTTCCTACAGAGAGGGAGGAAACAGGGGGATTGACCAGGAAATGAGAGGATTTTTTGGAGCTCATTCTGCACTGTGGGATGATTCAGTAATAACCATGGGAAATTGAATGCACACACCTGTGTCCCAGATGCAGCACAGGCTGAGGCAGGGGGATTACATGAGCCCAGGAGTTCAAGGCCAGCATGGATATCTTCGGGAGATCCTGTTCAAAACCAAAATGGGCACAGCATGTGTTTAAAAAGATCTTTGGGTCTGAGGACCTGGCTCAGTTTGCAGAGAGCTCATTGCACAAGCTTGAGAGCCTGGGTTTTGGTCGCCACATAAAAAGCTGGGTGTGGCAGCATATACCTGTAATCTCTGCACTGGGGAGGTGGAGACACTCACTGCCCAGACAGTCAGACTAATCAGTGAGTTCCAGGTTCAGGGAGAGAGCTTGTCTCAAATAATAAGACAGAAGACAGGTGAGAAGGCTGAAATGTACGGGTACCCATTCTTACAAAAGACAACTGAGTCTGATGTCTGGAACCCCAAGTGTGGAAGGACAGAAATGACTCTAGAAAATTGTCCTCTGACTTCATACTCACATGGAGACAGGTGTATACACACACAGACACACACACACAGACACATACACACACACACACACACACACAGAGAGAGAGAGAGAGAGAGAGAGAGAGAGAGAGAGAGAGAGAGAGAGAGAGAGAGAATAGTGAATGATTAAGAAATTGTCCTCTGGCCTCCACAGTCAATCACGCATGCACATACGTGCGAGCACCTCATACACACATGCACACATATGTACTCATAGACATAAGATTCTCACCCAGATATAGCCCCAGGGCATTTTGGGAAGGAGTGGGCATTGAGGGGCAGTTTAGAAAATGCTGAAATCTTATAGGAAGAGCACATACCATGGTGCATCAAATAGATTCCTGAGTTCTCAGAGATGCCCCAGACGAGCAGACAGTGAAGTGAGGCCTCTGCCTTGTCAGGGAAATTGGCTTCAAACTTGGAGTTCTGAATTCAGCAGAATAATCAATCAGGGCTGAGAGCAAAACAAACGCATTCTTAGATATGCAGGAGTGTTAGCGATTCACTTACCACAGTCCTCAGGAAGCAAGTTTCCAGAGAGTGAACTGGCATATAATGAAAAAGAAATGTGGCAAGAGAAGGCATGGGAGCCAAGGAAGGCTGAGAGACACCCAGGGGGATGATAAACAACATGAAACGGGGACGGAGGAGATGGCTCAGTGGGTAAAGTGCCTGCTACCCAAGCATGAGGACCCGAGTTTGAGCCCCCAGTGCCCATGTAATAAATAGCCAAGTGTGACAGTGAATGTCTACAGTCCCAGTGATGGGGAGATAGAGAAGGGTGAATTCTTGGAGTTTGAGGGACAGCCATCTAGTCCAACCAATGAGCTACAGGTTCACCCACCATAAAAGTCTTTCTCAGAAAAGGATGGGGGGGAGATGCTCAGTGATGGAAGAAGACCACAGATGTTGATGTCTGGTCTCCACACACATGTGTACACACATACATGTGTACATAAACACACATATATGGAAATATAAAATAAAAGGACAAATTAAACAAACAATTAGTACTTGTCTCAGCTACTATGATGGTTAATGGCCATTGTCAACTTGAGGAGATTTAGAATCTCTGTGAATACAAATCTTAGGACATGCCTGGGAGAAATTTTTTCATTTAGGTTAATTCACATGGGAAGACACACACTGAAAGCAGACTGAGGTCCTTGGCTGAATCAAAGGGAGCTGAGCATGACATTTAGCTCCCTCTGCTTCCTGACCACAGATGTGATGTGACCAGTCGCCCTACATTCAGACTGTGCCCCTTCAAACTGTGAGCCAGCATAACTCTTTTCTCTCTTGAGTTGCTTTTGTCAGGTACCTTTCCACATCCAGGAAAAAATTAATTATCTAGGGGATGTAGGGAAGAAAAATCAGTATGCCACTGATTTCAGTAAAAACAAAACAAAAGCAAGCAAGCAAGCAAACAAACAAAACCCACCACCAAACCCTCAGTGACTAACAGAAAGACCCTAGATACCAAAAAGAACTGAAAAGAAGTGTCAGGTAGCATGTCAGACTGAGTTTTAGGCCAGATCTTCCAAGATTTGGTAAAAGTGAAAGCCTAACAAGACTCTTAAGGAGTCTAACAAGAGAGGGAACAAGTAAGACTGTGTAAGTATTTCCTACTTGCCCTATGTACTGTATGAACCAGCTTTTCATTACTGTAACAAAATACCAGAGGCAGGCTATACCATAGAGTTATAGAGTAAAGAGTTCTGTTTACATAATGGTTAGGTTGACCAGAAGTCCAAGCACAGGCTCTGTCAAGGGCTGTCCTGTCCTGTTACATTGTACTTGGAGTATGTATATCTCTTGGTGTGTGTGTGTGTGTGTGTGTTTCTCTCTTCCTAGAGAGCCAGAAAGATGTAATCTTGAAGCTTCCTTTTCAGTGAGCTCACCTAATCTAATCACCCCTCAAAGGACACACTTGCAAGTGCCACTGTTGGGCTAAGTTTCTAACCCCTTGACCATTACCATAAAACCTGTTGGTTTGAACTGCTATGTGGATTCTAGAGACAAATTATCTTCCAAACATTGCACTCTTTACTCTGACAAACAACTGTTTCTACATCTTTCAGAAGGCAAAAATAAATAACTGTGCATGTGTGCATGCACACATCTGTTTGTGTACATGTGTGTATGCATGATTGTTAGTGTATGCATGTGTTTTGTGAGGGTCTTGTGCATATGTGTGCATACACTGCATGCATAATTGTATGCATGCAAAATTGTGTGTGCATGTCTGTGTGCATGAATATGTTGTGTGAGTGTGTGCATGCACATGCATGCATTATCGTATTGTGTGTATGAATGACATGCATGTGTGTGCATGCATGTATTTTGTGAGTGTGCATATGCACATGCATGCATGGTGATTGTGTATGCAAGTATGTATGTGCTTTCATATGTTTCATGACTGTGTAAGCATGTATGGCTGTTATGTGTGTGCATGTATGTGTGGGCATACATGTATTGTGTGACTGTGTGCTCATGCATTATTGAATGTACACAAGTGTGTATGTGCATGTGTGTAGGTTGCTCTTTAGTGAGACCCAAGATTCTGCCTGCTTCTGTGCTGAGATCACAAACATGCACCACTATGCTGTTTTTTAATGTTCTGGGAATCCAACTCAGGTACTTGTGTTTGCATTTCAGACATATTGCCTGCCGAATGACCCATCTTCTCAGGTCCAGAACACTTAAAAAAATCATTGCTTCAGAATGTGTGAGTGTGTGTGTGTGTGTTGGTTAGGTTATTTTATTTTGTTTTGTCACTTTCACACAAATTCAAGTCATTTAGAAAGAAGAAGCTTTATTTGAGAAGTGTCTCCATCAGACTGTAGGCTCGTCTGGGAGGCATTTTTGTGATTATGGATTAATGCGGGAGCACCCAGCTATTGTTGGTGATGTTACTTCTGGGCAGGTGGTCCTGGGAGCAGCAAGAAAAACAGATGAAAGAAAGAAAGGTGAGCTTTGAGCACAAGCCAGCAAGCAGCGCTCCTCTGGCTTCTGCTTCAGTCCATGCCTCCAGGTTTTTGCCTTGAGTTCCTGCCCTGATGTCTCTTCAGGATGGACTGCAGGCTGCAAGATGAAATAAACCCTTTATTTCTCAAGTTGCTTTTGATCAGTGTTTTATCAAAGCAACAGAAACCAAATGAGGACAGTGTCCTGATGAGTGAAAAAAGCCAGGAAAAAGTCCTGTTCAGCTTAGTTCCTGGTCTTGCCTTACATCTCCACATTACCACAGTGGAGTAGTTGATGTTGGGCTCCTCACACACCCTAAAGTGTTCAGAGAAACATCTCTGTTTAATTCAGTGTCTTTCTTCTGGGCCTCTTGTGTGTGTTAGAAGGAGAAAGAAAACTTTTAGTTCTGTCTGACTAAAATCTAGCCCAACCTAGGCCGCTCTCAAGGTATTTGAGTTGGCAAGCTTCAGGGTCAGTGAAGAAGACACTTGGTTTTGATCTCTGGCATTCACATATGCCTGTGTGCATTTGTACACACACACACATACACACACACATACACACACACACTCACACACACATGTGCACACACATGCGCATGCACACACATGCACACACATGCACATAAAAGGGAGGAAGAGGAGAAGGAGGAAGGGAAGAGAGATGGAGGGAGGAGGAGGGGAATGACGGAGGGATAGAGGAAGGGAGAGAGAGAGAGAGAGAGAGAGAGAGAGAGAGAGAGAGAGAGAGAGCTCACCAAAGCATACATCAGCCCCAGGATCCCAGGGCCCAGATCCTCAGCTAGCCTTCCACATCCCCCTTTCTCCCTATTGTCTCCCAAATCTTCTCCACATGTCTGCAGACATCTGCCATCTTCCATTCCCTTCTGGTGACAAACCTTAGCTCTCCACACTAACTTAGGGATCCCAAGGCCCCCTAAAGTGATCAGAGGAAGGGGAAAAATGAGAGGCTGAGATTTTCCCGGGGAGACTCAGCCTCCCTCCCAATACCCTTTCCAGACATTTCCATACAGTGCCAAAAACCAAATGGAATGAGATCAGGCGCCCAGGGGAGGTGTGTGCCTGTCTCTTCAATGACCCCTTCTTCACTCGGCCCCCTTCCTGTCTTCCCCTCTAGAGAGCCATCCCCTGCAGCCGCTGATGCTTCTGACTCTAAGAAAATCATTCCTTATCAGAGCAGCAGTGACACGCTTGGGACAGCAAAGAGGCATTTCGCAAACTATTGATCTGAGAATTTATAATGCTGCTCTTCTCCCGAATACTGCACCTAACTGCCATTGTGCCTGTGAACACCCCTTCAAAATAGATACACCAACCAGACAGAATCTTTCAGCCTTAATAATGTTTTACGTACTTTTGGACTTTTACGACGCTATTGCTCTCTCCTGCCCCTGCAAGCTCGTGCCTCCTAATTTCACATTGTTTCCCTATGCAGAGAAAATTCTAGAAAGGCATCCATGTGTCTGTGTTTACAGTCTCTCTCCACCAATAAAGAATAACCTGCTAAAAGGCCCATTGGCTTTCCGTTATGCCGAGCTTAAATGGCCCTTGGCTTCTTTTAGATTTTTTTCTTTCTTTTGTTAATGCAATAATGTTGTTGCTTAATTCTTCCAGAAAACATGGCTTCCATCCAAGATGCAAGCGTTCCCTTTTGTAGGCTGGCAATCGACTTAATAACTCTCCATAGTTTGAGTTATGAGATACTATATAGATGGCTGTATGTCTCACTCGGGGCAAAGATACCTTGAAGTTAACCCAGGATAGCACCAGCATGGAAACATTTTTGTATAACAGTGTAGCTCAAGACAGGAGCACTGAGCTGTGGAGATGGCTCACGCTTTTCATGTAAGCATGAAGACCTGAGTTTGGGTCCCCAGAACTTACGTAAAGATGGATGAAGTGGTGCATGATTGTAATCTCAGCTCTTTTGTGGGGAGATGGGAGGCAGAGACAGGGGGTCCAAAAGTTTTTGAGCTAGCTAGTTTTGTGTGTGCAGCTGTGGACAAGAGACTGTTTCAAACAAGGAAGGTGAGGATCAACACCCAGGATTGTTTTTTGACCTCCACACATACATCATGGTTTATATGTGCCTGCATTCCCACACATAAATATGTGCACACACACATGCGTGTACATACAGATACTTGCATGCATATACATACACATTCACACACACACACTCACACACACATTCACACACACACACACACATTCATACACACATTCACACACACACTCACACACACATACACACACACACACACACACACACACACACACACACACACACACACACAATTTGTTTTAAAGGCAGACATGCTACTTGGAAGCGACTGAAGGATTTGGTCCAAGCTTCACTGGGTCATTCTCCCCGACAGAGACGCCATCGTCTGCACTGGCCAGAGGATATTGGGTACACCAAAAAATCACCTCCCTTCCTGCTTTATTTTTCCTTCCCAGAGTGATGGGGAGAAGACAGTTGCTGAAACCTGACCATTGTTTTCCCTCAAAGTTAATCAGCATTAGGGTAATTGGCACATTACATCCGTTTCGGTGTGGCCAATACACTCAAAGCTCTGCATCAATAATGAATAATCACGTAATGACCAGTGGTGTGTGCGAGCGATCTGGGCTGGAGCATAATGGATGCTTTGTTGTCTTTGGGGAACTGTATTACCAGCGTGTAACTGATTAGGCTTTTTAAACCCTCTGGGTTACCTGAGGTCTGAAAGGTGCTTCATCATGCCAACCCGTTCCCCTCCGCACGCACGGAACTTCAGGGTGGCCCGGTCTCTGCTTCTGGTTCCCAGGTTTTAAAAATGGAAGCTATGGAGCCCTGTGCATTCATCACTGTGTCTGCTGACTGCTTTTTTTTTTCTTTCCTTTCTGTTTCCTTCCCCTTCCCCCAACTTTGCTTTTAGAGACGGCATCTGGCAACAACCAGCAATGGCCCTGAATTATGTCTGTTTTTAGCACAGGGTGCTTGAGTGGGGAAGTCAGGCCTCATTAAAAATACGAATGTTGTGGCTTACGGAATGGGCCACTTTAAACACAGGCGTCGACACGCCAGTGGTTCTCAAACTGGTTTATAGTAGTGTGAGTTTTTATGAGGCCTCTCTCCGCATGCGTGTGCACAGGCCTGTGTACTTCCCTAAGGCTCAGCCAGGCACTGAAGTTTACAACATCAGTCCAGCCAACGAAGAACCGAGCAGTCCAAGAGTCACGTGACACCCACTTGTCAGCTTATCACTATAGATGCCGAGGTGTGACAGTAACTGGTACATAAAACACTGGATGGCTTTCTGAGCCTGAACATTCTTAGACTTCTCTAGGTTGAGCCTCAGACTATTTCACATGGTGTAAAATTAAATGTTTGTATGCACTCTGTGTATGTCCGTGCAGAAGCGTGGAGCGACCTCCTCCATCCCTGTCTCTACCTTGGTGGCTGGGTCTCTTGGATCTTACGTTTTCAACTTGGCTGGCAGCCAGAGAGTCACAGTGATCCTCCTGTCTCTGCCTCTTCCTTTTGGTGGCGTGTATGAGACCATACCCAGCTTGTTTCGTGGAGGGCTGGGATCTGAACTCACCTTTTCATGCTTGTACACCAAGCACTCTTAACCACTAAGCCATCTCCCCACACGCCGAACGAAGCGTGTTGTTGTATCTGTATCCTTTATTTGATTGCGCTGGCTACGGGAGGCCATTTTCATGCAAGCACAGTTTCAAAAAATATACTTCTTGCCTGTTCCCCATATCCTCAGTGCCCTCCCCTCTTCCCCACCCCCACCAGTTCCATTTGACCCCTAAATAGTTTCACTTCTGCTTTGACATCATCTGGACTATGTGAGTTTATGTGTCTGTATGAAATCTGGAACCCGCAGCTGGAAGAAAGATGTGGCGTCCATCTTTCTGAGGCGGACTTAACTCTGCTCAGTGTAGCACCCGTTTCTCTGCAAATCACAGCTCACTCTTCTTTACAGCTGGAAATGGTCCCAGTGTGCATGCAAACTACACATCCTTTATTTATTCTCCATGGATGGAGCCGTAGGTCAGTTTCAGTGACTTAGAGGCAGGGAAGGCTCTGCAGGAAACATCTGTGTGCAAGTGTCTTTGTGATGTGTTACTTTGCTGTCCTTGTCCTCTGGGTGAGCAAGAGTGGTATGTCTGGCTTCCGTGGTAGCTCTACTTCCAGGTATTTGTGGAACCTCCATACTGATTTCCACAGTGACCACACCAGTTACGCCCCCCACCAGTGGTGTACAAGGGCTCCCTTCAGTCCCAGTCTTTGCCAGCATGGCTGGCTGTCATTTGCTTTCTTGATGACCGGCCACCACTCTGACTGAGGTGAGATGTAATCACAATATAGTCTTAATCTGTATCTCTGATGGTGAGTGTGGTTGAGCATCTGTTTTTGTTGTTCATAGGCCATTCATATTTTGCCTTTGAAAAGCTCTCTGCAATTACACAGTCCATTTATTGACGGGGAATTTGATGGCTTGTTGTTTAGGTCTTTACAATTCTTTGACTGTTCCAGATATAAATCCTCCAGGAGATGGGAACTTAGCAAAATCGCTTTCTTTCATCTGTAGGTTGGACATTCATACAACAGTTGGCTATACTCTGCAGAAATTTTTAATTCTGTGACATGAAATTTTATTAGTCAGTTGTTGGCACCATTTCCTGAGGGACCAAGTTCTTTGTGGAGAGTCCTCGCCTACACTGATATCTTGAAGAGTTTCCCTCTGGCAGTTTCAGAATTCCAGGTCTTACATTAAGTTCTTTGATCCACTTGCAGTTGATTTTATACAGGGTGAGAGATAAGGGTCTAATTTCATTCTTCTACATGCAACTATTTAATGCATGTATCTACATGCAGATATGCATGCTTATGACTACCTGCAGCTATCCAGTGCTTGTGTCTACATGCAGATATCCAGTGCTCATGGTTACATGCAGATATCCAGTGTTTGTATCCCCAGTATTTTCTGTTTAAGATACTATCTAGAGGAAAAGGTATGTTTGGGGGGATCTTTATGAAAAATCAAGTGTCTGTAGCAGTTTATGTTTACACCTGGTTCTATTCTACTTTGGTGTGTGTGTGTGTGTGTGTGTGTGTGTGTGTGTACACGCGCCCGCGCCCGCGCCTGCCTGCCTGCCTGCCTGTCTGTCTGTCAGCTGGTACCATGCTGTTTTTGTTACCATGGTGTCTTTCTTTTATTTCTGTTTCTGTGACAAAACACTCTGCCCAAAAACAATGTAGGAGAGTTAAGGGTTTATTTCCACTTACACTTGAACACCATAGTCATCACTAAGGGGTCTTGAGGCAAGAATTTGAAGGTGGGCCTACTTGCTATTCCACAAAATATTAACTCTGACCAGGGAACTCACTTTCAAAGAAGTAGAGCAGGGACCGTGGAGGATGCTGCTGGCTGGCTGGTTCCCAGGCTCACGTTCAGCTGCCTTCCTCACAGTGCAGGACAACCAGCCTAGGGATGGTGCCACCCACAGTGGGCTGGGCCTTCTCACACCAGTCAACAAAGCAGTTCCCCACAGACACTCCCACAAGTGATCTAGGCTACTCTTCAACTGAGGCTTTCTTCTTAGTTGATTCAAGGCTGTGTGTATCAGGTTGGCAGTTAGAAAGCTACCCAGGACATAACATATACATCTACACAGCACACTCATAACAGTCAAACACATCTGTTCTCCTCCCACAGGACTCATGCACTCGTGCAAGGCATACCTTCACACAAACACACTCACATCTCCAAACGTGCATACTCTAACCTTAAAGTCATGTATTTAAACCCACATATTCAAACTCCAACACACATTCAAATGCACATGCGCACGCGCAGCGCGCGCACGCACACACACACACACACACACACACACACACACACACTCATACATTCAAACTTCTACCGCATTCCCATACATTTGAACTCACACACACTCACACACTCTCTTGTGCCCTTTTTTTGTATCAGGAAATGCTGAATGCAACTGACAACATAGGAATAGCCTGTATAATTTCAAAGTACCTGACTAGAGAAATTAAATATATCAATATTTTATTAATAACTCTTCAGATGCTCTGGGCCTGTCGTATTCTCTGGGCACAGCAATTTTCATTAAAGTGTGGCGTCCCAACCCTCCACGGTGTGGCTCACCCCAATTGATGTTTATCTATTGATCTCGTAGTTTTCAAGCTTGCTGAACTCATTTATTACTCATGATAGGTTTCAGTGGATTCTTTGGGTTTTCTACAAAACCTTGCCATCTGAGAATAGGAACAATCGTATTTCTTTTCCTGTCTGGATACTGTTCATTTCTTTTTCTTGCCTAATTGCCTGGGCTAGGACCACTAGAAGTAGCCGGAGTGGGTAGCCCTGGTTTGTTGCCATGGCAACTCATTCTTAAAACAAGGCATGGTCTGGGAAGGTGTGCTTTGGGGGCTTATCCTACAGCAGAGTTCTCTGAGTGAGTTCCTACATTCAAGTAGTAAACAATGTAGCAATTTGAGGCTCATGTACATATTATTAACATCCAAAGGTAACCCCATCTAAGCTTAGCACTTAGACTCACCCAAGATTACTTTCCAGGGGGAAGATGATTGAATGCTGGTATTGGTGTGTGTGTGTGTGTGTGTGTGTGTGTGTGTGTGTGTATGTGTGTGTGTGTGTGTGTGTGTGCATGTGTGTATGTGTGCTTGTAGCTAATCACAGTTGTTTTTATGGTTACAATGTACCATTTTTGCCTGCACCCAGCATAGAGATACCTCTCATTCCCCTACCCTAATGTTCCAAGGCTCACCTTACTTTTCCTGAGTTCTTTGGATATAATCCTCTCTGATGAGCAAAATGGTTCTTCTGTGGGCAGAGATGGTATGTGCCCTCTTCCTACGTCTCTCACATCATAGCACAGAAATCTAAGGGCCCTCACAGTGTCAGAGCTGAACTGGGGACTGTGTGCAGAGACATAGGACAGTGGGGCTATCGGACATGTGTCCCCAGACGCCTGCACATCCACTGGGCTCTGCTGTGTGCTCTGCCTTGGACTCATCATGTAATTCTGGGTCTTCAATATTTCTTTCAGTTTCTTTTTATACGTATATATGAAATAGCACCTCTACCTGCCACCACCAACCCAGTCCCCTCCCTTTCCTCTTTCACCCTTCACACACACACACACACAGAGTGCTGCTTCAGAGTGGAAAGGTTTGCAAACATTGCTTTGCTTTGCTCCTGAGCCCAGGGAGGAGCTGAGTGTCTTGAATAAAAGAAGATGCCCCCTGCAAGCATCATATCAGTCTTCAAGGTCTTGAGCTGGCCAGGCACATTTGAGGATGCTCTGTAGTCTGTACGGAATAAGGGAAATGAGACAGAGAGAGAGAGAGAGAGAGAGAGAGAGAGAGAGAGAGAGAGAGAGAGAGAGAGAGAGAGAACTGTTTCTAGAGAGGAGCAGGCCATGGCAGGAAAGAGGAAGTGTGTCTTCTGACTGCTGATGCAGCTGGCAAGGGGAGGGAGCAGCAAGGCCCTCCCACCCTGCCCCTGTACCCTCTACTGGGACAGAGTCCCACGTCCCCAAGAGATACCACAAGAGACACCACACTCTATCCCTGGGCTTTCTCTGTTGTAGCTGAGCCATGTAGAATGGTTCTACATGCATGGTTGGAAGGAAGAGGACATCCTGGCTCTCTAGGGGACTGGACAAATATACCTTTGACCCTTTCCATCTGGTCTCCCAAAGGTCCTGGGCAGGGCCATTCATCAAATGGTCACCATGGTACTCTGAGGTTAATTTCTGCATGTGTATGTGCGTGTGTATAAGCACATGTGTATTCTGGAAGTCAGAGGTCAATGTTGATCGTGTGTGTGTGTGTGTGTGTGTGTGTGTGTGTGTGTGGTCATGTGTGCTATGGAGAGATCTTCCTTTCTCTCCTTTTCTTCTTCCTTCCTGATTTCCTTTTTTCTTTCCTTATTTTAAAAATTGGGACCTGTGTTTTAAGATATTTTCTTTTAAAAATGGCATATATATGTATATTTGTGTATATATACATATACATGTACATATATGTGTATGTATGTGTACGTGTATGTGTGTGTGTGTATTTGTGGGGGTAATAGTGGTATATGCATGCAATTGTGTCTAAGTGGAGGTCACAGGCTAACTTTTGGGAGTTGTTTCTTGAAGTGGAGTTTTGTAGCTCTTTTTATAATCATGGGAAAGGTGCATGCTCCAGGTTTATGGTCAGACAGTTAACACACCATGAAACATTTTCTGGCTGGTCCGTTCTTGGAACAATGGAAACCGTTTACAATGTGTAATTCACAAGATTATCAAGAAAAGACAAATCCCAAAACCAAACCAAACCAAACCAAAACCAAAAAACCAAGTTGGCGTCTAGCTAAGGACATGACCAAAATCTAATTAAAAAGAAAAATGGAGTCAGCTGTCCTTTAGCATTTCTTTCTTGAACTTTCCTAGGGTTCAACTGTGGGTCCTTGGACTTGTTGGCAAGTGCCCTTAGCTGGGGAGACATCTCATTGGCCCATAAGTATCTTCTGGCAGGAGAGACTTGGGGCCCATCCCTCTGAAATTACCACTGATAAGTTGACATGGGAGTCCTTTTTGGTCGTTGTTGCTTGGGTGATGTTGTTTTAGACATGGTCTCTCTGTGTAGTCCTGGATGTCCTGGAACTCACTCTGTAGATCAAGCTGGCTTAAAACTCACAAAGATCCACCTGCCTCTGCCTCCCAAGTGCTGGGATTAAAGGTGTGTACAACCAAGACCTGGCTTCATAGACCATCTCTTTTTTGACACGTCCTTAGGCACAGACATGCAGATCCTTGTCAGGAAGGCATGAGGAACTTGATGAGGGGTAATTATGACTGTGTCTGCCTCATTCCCTGACTTACAAGGATACTCAGGCTCAAAACTCTGGCTGGCTGTGTTTAACTTCTGTTAATGTTTGGTACTGATGTGCTCTTGTAGGACAATGTGTTGAAGGGTCGTTCTCATGATTATGGAGCTATTTTATAGTCTGTGTACCATTTTAGAGATGGGGTCTGGCCAGCAGAGATTGAGATGGGCCTTTGAGGGTTGTAGCCTCCCTGGGTTTTCATCTAGGGCTTTGCCCTATT
Source organism: Apodemus sylvaticus (assembly GCF_947179515.1). Lineage (NCBI taxonomy): Eukaryota > Metazoa > Chordata > Mammalia > Rodentia > Muridae > Apodemus > Apodemus sylvaticus. The sequence goes on along the minus strand of NC_067493.1, from coordinate 25,740,189 downwards.
AGCCATGACAATCAGAGCAGTGAATATCAGTACTAGCTAGGTCCGTGGTAATGGTAATAGAGCCATTGTTATTCCCTATAGGGTCAGTACGTCAACCTGAGAGTTCCTCCTTCGGCTGCAAGGCATAGTGGGAGTGCATAGTGCTGGTGTTTACAGGGAGTATAAGGTTGACTGAAAGGTGGTTTCTATGACGGTGCTTCCATTCAGTTGCTAAGCATGATGAGATGTGACTTTGTGGGGATGCTTTGGGGTCACTCATACTTCTTGTAAAGAACCCCTCATTCATGCTTGGTAAGGAAGTCCCATAAATTCAGGGACTTGGATGGAACAGTACTTTGGCCTATCCTTGGTACCCATCTGGGGTGACTAGATGTCTCACAGGAAAAGTGAACATGACCCAGGAGCTCTCTGTCCCCTGGTCTGCTACAATGTGAGCAGCCAGTGCTCTGTGCTCCCACCGTTGTGAGGTGAACCACACTGCCATGTCCTCTCCATTGTGTTGGACTGAAGTGTTGAAGCAGTGATCCCAAGAGCAGCCCCCTTTTCTTCAAGTTGTTTCAGTCCAAAGCCAACATAAGATGTCTGTCACCTTCCTCAGCAATTCTTGCTAGTTTTCTTCCTGCTCCGTTTCTTTGACTGTGGTTGCGATGTGACCAGCAACTTCATGCATCTGCAGCCAAGAGGAACCATTAGCTGAGACGGACCCTTCCTTCCTCATGTCACCTCATGTCAGGCGTCCTGTCACAGCTAAAAGGGGAGAAACGGATGGGTTTTCTTAAAAGAGCCCAACACAAAGAAACAGCGTGAGAGGCAGAAGCCAGAAGCACACATGCGCACATCACAGAACCAGTCCCAACAATTCTCTGGGACGACCAGAAGCTCAGAGAGTGTCCTGAAGCCGACTGCCCCACGAACCAGGGAATCCACCCTGCCAATACTTTCATACTTTCATCTCCGACTTCTGGCTCTCAGAACCATGAGAGACTTTGCTTCACTTTGTAAAAACTTGTGACAATCCAGGAACAAAATCCTCTGCTCCAGAGAGAATCACACCATAGTCATGGTGCAGACGCTTAGCAAATGCACTGATTTTTCTTCTCTACTAGATGGCTTATATATAGTATGTGGTGGTTGGCTTTTATTTTTATTTTAACATAATGTAGAATCACCTGGAGAGGGGGCCTCAGTGAAGTGTTGTCTAGATTAGGTTGGCCTCTGAGTATGTCTGTGGGAGATTGTCTTGATTATGTTAACTGGTATGGAAAGCCCCAGCCTACCGTGGACAGCACCATCCCCTCGTTTTGGGCCTAAACTGTGTAAGAGCAGAGAACAGTAGCTGAGTCTCCACTGATGGATTTCCCAGATCAGACTAGGCTTGAAGACAGATCTGTGGGGGATTGTCTTGATTGTTAATCGATGTAGGAGGGCCCAACCCACCCTAAGTGGCACCATTTTAAAGTATGTGGTTTAGGGGTGTATACAAAAGCTGGCTAAACACGAGCCTGAAACCAGTGTCCTCCGTGATTTGCTGGAGTTCCTGCCCTGGCTTCTTTAAGTGATGGACTATGACCTAGAAGAACAAGCCAAATCAACTTTTGCTGCCTTAAGTTGGTTTGGTCAGAGTGGTTTATCACCACAACAAAATGAGAATTGAATGTTACTTCTTACCTCCTCTGGTTTTGGGGAGCTTCCAGAATCTTCACTGTTCTGTGACATGTGGCTGTCTCTGAACTCACTTTATTGTCTGGTTGATTCATGCTGTCTCACCTTTGGAGTTTCCACTACAGCGCTCATCAGTAGAACATTTGCCCAGGGTCTCTCAGTGAGAGGCTGGGACATGGCTCAGTGGTAGAGCCCCTGCCTAGAATCCCCCAGTGAGGGGCTGGCGTGTGGTTCAGTGTCAGAATGCTTGCCTGGGAGGTTAGAAATACTGGCTTCCATCTCCAGTATTGAAGACAGACAGACAGACAGACAGACAGGAGAAAGGGAGGAGAGGAGGGAAGGAGAAAGTAATAAAAAAGGAAGAAAGAGAAGGAAAGAAGGGAAGGAGGAAGAAACATCTGTCACGTTGGCTACTATGTATAGAAAGTTCTAGAAAGATGAGGGAGGGAGTAGGGAGATCAGATGAGGATGTTGGCATTTCAGTTTGACATGACGGGCCTAGGCTGAGGCACTTGGCTCCACATTGGGTTAAAGGAGAATTGTTCCAAATCCACATATTGAGACTCTGCCTTCCACTGCCTCGCCATGCAGCCATATTTGGAAAGAAAACCTTGGAAGATATAGTTAAGGTAAAGTGAAGTTATTGAGGTGGGCCTGCATCCTATCTGAATGCAGGCAATTTTACAGAGATGGCAAAGTAGAGAGGAGACTAGAGCACACACAAGAAAGAGAGACAACCACATGGGGATGCCGTGAGGAGACAGCATCTCTGAGGCCTCAGGAGCTGCCAACGCGCTCCAACCTCATGCATTCAGTTTCTCAAATTGTGAGAAAAGAGTTTTAAAATATTAAATCACTCCGCTGGTGCATTTTGTTCAGCAGCTGAGCTGACAAATGCACAGACCTTTGTTACAAGAGTTGAGCTAATACATCCTGTTTAACAACTGAAACTGACTGTTTCAATAGTCAGCTGACCAAGGCACACCTTCTTACTGCAATTGAACTAACACACATCCTTTTGTTATAATGGAGGTGCTAACACACATTCTTCTTGTTATAGCAGTTATACTAGCTAATACACACTCCTTTGTAATAGTAACTGAGCTAATATGTATCCTTTTGTAACAGCAGCTGAGCTGACTTACTTAGACTGCTTGTTCAAACTATCTAATGGGCTGTTTTCTCTCGCTGTGTTTCTCCTGGTGTCTCCTCTCTGGGATCCTTATTGTCTGTGGCTCTAAGGACTGCATTTCCCATGGACCACCAGCAGACATGTTCTGGCTTATGGAAGCCCATTGGAACTGTGTCCTTTGCTGGTGGATCTCAGGATTTCTTCTCAAAGACAGCTAGAGAACTTACTTAAACATTTCAAACTGAGCCTTCGCTGCCCCCCACGCTTACAGCAATTCCCAAGCAAATGAAAGTCACTTTTACATTATGGAGTCGGACCAAATTAGCATTTAGCAAAGAAAGGGGTTTCTTCCTTTTTCTTTTTTTTCCCTCTCTCTCTTCAAATCATATAACTCTAAATTACCTTCAATTTCCTAAATGGAATTTGGCTCGTGATTCACTCTGGTATGGAGTAGTCTGTAATGAGATTATATTATGTTTGGGGGAAAACATTCAAATGACCAAGATAATTAATTTTGCATAACAGCCAACATCTATTGAGATCCTGAGTTGTATCTCCAAGTCCCAGACCTCTGGAGCCCCTGGGGGTTTCTTTCGAAATATAGCAACAGTGACAGTTCTGTGGACCCAAGAAAACCAAAGGTGCAGAGCTGGGGATGTTGAATCTTTTTTGTTGTTGTTGTTCTGAACATCTTCATATTTCCTCAGAGGCTGTCATTTCTGGGAGGAGCTCTTCGGGAATTGGAAAAATAAAATAAAGATGGGGAGATGACTCAGTGGCTAAATCATGCTTAATCATGGAGACCAGAGTTCAAATCCCTCAGAAGCCATGTAAAACCTGATGTAAATTATCTGTCTGCCTGTCTGTCTGTCTGTCTATCTATCTATCTATCTATCCCCAGGGTTTCTGTGGTGAGGTGGGAGGCAGAGAAAGGAGGATCCTTAGAAGTCCCTGGGTTAGCTAGCCTAGCAGACACAGCAGTAAAGAACAAAAGAGGAACCTTGTCTCAAACAAGATGGAAGGCAAGTGTTAACACCCAAGGTTGTCCTCCACTCTCCACACATGTGCTGTGGAATGCATGCACCTGCAAATACACACGCTAAAATAAACAAACAAAAAGGGAGAGCATCATCCCGAGAGGGCTCGGGAATCCTTTGGGAATCCTTAGTATTGAAAATGATGGTGCTGTCTCTGGGTTCAGCCGTGATTGGGTGTGTGTGTGAGTTTATGTGTGATTGTGTGCATGCATGTATGTGCATGTGTGTGCACATGACTGTGTGCATATGAATGCATATGGACTCTTGAATAGATGTGTAGGCATGACTAAGTGGTGTGCACATGAGTGTGCGCACATCAATTAGTGTGTGTTCACATGAGTATGTGAGTGTGTATGCATATGGGTGCATGTATATGCGTTTAAAAGGAAAGACTGAGATTGAACTCATCTCCACCCCTGGAAACCGCCCCACCAGGAGGCTTTATTTGTGTTCTTTGAACATCTGGGAAGGATTTGACCAGAGCAATTTTCTGGTTCTGATTCCTTGTTAAAATCAGAACTAGCCTAGAAAAAGCTCAGAAAAAGCCAGGAGGACCTGGCAGAGTGCCCACATCCTCACATATCTCCTGGCGCTCTCTACTTCTAATATGATCCAGGAATATGTGTTAGCTTGAAAACCAAAGATCCTACATCTTCATTTAAGATCTGCTGCTGAGAGTATGGCTTTTTAAAAATCCCTGTATCCAGATTGATTGTACCTGAATATTCATATCTGTTCTGTTCACACTATTCAAAAGAACCAGCATGCCCACCAAATGGAAGTGAGGATGGGTAAAATCGAGTACTAGTAATATTTATTAATATTATTGCGCTCAATGAAAATAATAATAAGCCATGAAAAAAAAAAGACAGCTCCGAGACACACTTCAAGGTGTACAGGCTAGCTTTGAAAACAGGATGACCAGTGAAGGAAGCCCGAGTTTTCACATGGACACTACAAACCAAACACTCCAAAGTTTTGGTTTGTAAACAGAAGTCACTTCAGGGAGTTTAATGGGGGTCTTAGCAGTGTCTTTAAATATGAACTGTCTTTTGTGATAGACAGATTCTTGCAGCGTGAGCCATGGCACCTGATAATTCTAATCTTGGTCACTCTCCCCTTCTGAGTCCTGATGCACCTGAGGTTGGCTTTGACCAGCAAAGATAATTCCGTGTAACTCCCAAAGGGGACCCCAGATGCTACGTGGTGATGGAAGCATGTGGATAAGACCCAAGCCACACGAGGAGCAGCCTGGGACATGCCATCCAAGCAGAACTTCCGAATAATATTTTCTTCACTGATGCATGTGCTGTAGAGAGACCCACCTGGCATCTCAGAGATCCCAGAACTATCTCTGAAGAGACAATCACTGTTCTTGGTTGTGCATTACACAGCTGTGGCTGCTGAAGATAGCTCTGACTGCACCCTTGGCTTGCAGCCATCCTCCCCCAACCCCCACAGTCTCATCTTACAGGGCTGTGCCGCATGCATGATTTGGCCCTGTTGGCACCCAGATCTGCAGCCTGGTGCTCAGGGAGGATCTCCCTGATGGTCGGAATTGACCTGTCAACTTGAGAGGATCTAGAATCACCTAGGAGACACACCTCTGGGCATCTCTGGGAGGGAGATTCTAGATTGACTTACTTGGAGAGTGTGGGGAGCAGCATCAGGTGGACGGAGGTCCTGGCTGAATAAGGAGAAAGCCAGCTGAGCACAAGCGTTCGTCTCTCTCTGCTTCCTGACTGCAGATGCAGTGTGACCAGTGTGACCTTCCTGCCGCCAAGGCTTACCTGCCATGATGGGCTGTACCCTCAAATCATGAAATAAAGCAAGGCCACCCTTCAGAAGCTGCTTCTGTTGGGTACTTTTTGTCACAGTAGTGAAAACTAACTGATACCATCTCCAAATCCTCCTCTGTGTCTGGTGTGTTTGGAATCTCCACTGCCCAAACTAAGTCTCCTAGGGGCTCACGGCGAGGAACTTTGAGATGCCTGTCTGCATTCTTCACAGAATCAACAGGATAAATGTATGTGTGGGCATGTACACATATTGTGTAGATATATTTACATGTGTACATATAGATATGTGTGTATGTGACACACACACAAATGCACAGCTGTATATTAAGAAACTGAGACAGGCACACCTCTGATCTGCAGGCCTGGTGGGTCCACTGGAAGTGTTGGAATAATTGATGTTTTGACTATTGGGATCATCCTGGGCAGAGCTCTCTTTGCCTTAGAGAGGCTGATGCTTTCTCCCTAAAAGACCTAAAGCACATGGGGGAGGGGTGGCTGTGGAGGGCACAGTATGGACCCGGGATGAAGGTGTAGTGGCTATTCCTGGTTGTCAACCTGACTATATCTGGAATGAACTACAATCTAGAATTGGAAGGCTCACCTATGATCCTAATCTGGAGGCTCAGAGATATAAGTTTCTGACCTGGATCTTGGCATGGAGATCTTGAAGAATAGTGGCTATGCATTTCAGAAGATTAAGACAAGGAGATCTGCGAGTTCAAGATCATCTGGGATTAAAGGCATGGAGGCACAGGCTTTTAATCTGGGCCACACCCTCTGCTGGAGACCTACAGCCTTTAATCTGGGCTACACCCTCTGCTGGAGATATATGAGGACATTGGAAGAAGGAAGATTTATTCACTCTTCCTTGCCTGCTTGCCTCAGGACTGAACAACTGCTAGATCCTTGGACTTCCATCCATGGCGGCTGCTGCTGCTGCCCGTTTTGGGGGAATTGGACTATAGACTGTAAGTCATCGACAAATTCCCTAACTATATAGAGACTGCCCATACATTCTGTGACTCTAGAGAACCCAAACTAATACAGAAGGTATACTTTCCATACTTTCCATAAAGTCTGTTGACTTATGGAACCTGGGGGAATTAAAGTGCTATCTGCACAAGCACGAGGACCTGAGTTCAATACCCAAGCACCCACAAGAAGAGCCAGATAGAGAAGCACTCACCCGTAATCCTAGAGGTGGAGAGGCAAGGTCAGGAGAAGCCCTGGCTAGTCAGTCAGGAAAAATTGGCAAGCTCCAGATACAATGTGAGACCCTTTAGCAAAACCATAAGCTGAAGGACCTAAGAGATGGCTCAGTGGTGAGAGCACCTGCTATCAGGCCTGCCTAGAATCCCTAGGAGGGGCTGGGGGTGTGGCTCAGTGGTAGAGCCCCTGCCTAGAATCCCTAGTGAGGGGCTGGGGGCGTGGCTTAGTGGTAGAGCCCCTGCCTAGAATCCCCCAGGGAGGGGCTGGGGGCGTGGCTCAGTGGTGGAGCCCCTGCCTAGGATCCCCCAGGGAGGTGCTGGAGGTGTGGCTCAGTGGTGGAGCCCCTGCCTAGAATCCCCCAGGGAGGGGTTGGGGTGTGCACACCTTAGCATGCATAAGGCCATTTGTCTAATGCCCAATCCTAGAAAACAGAAAGAATCACTCAGTCCCCACAATGAAATCCCCACAATGAAACCAGTCTCCCAGGGAGACATTCTGAGGCTTCCCACAATGAAAAGGTATACACAGCAGGGAGCACCATGTGTGGCCCAGAGCTCTGTGCCGGATAAGTGCTGACTTCACAGACACACAAGAAGGTGCATTGGTGTTTGCTGATGAATGTGTAAAATCAATAAAGGCAAGTTAATTAAAAAGGAACAAGCTGTTGCCTGGGGCAGCGGAACTCAAATGTTTATGTGGCTGAGAGTGAAGATGCAAAGCGAATAGTGCTGCTCTCTGTGCTTCTTCTGGGCTGCTGGTCCAAGGCAGACAGAATGCGAGGGCCAAAGACTGTGTGGCTCCAGGCCAGCGGTTCTCAACCTGTGGGTCGCGACCTCCACAGGGATGGCATAGCAGATATCCTGCACATCAGGTATTTACATTCTGATTCATAACGGTAGGAAAATTGTGGTTATGAAGTAACAACAAAATAATTCTATGGTTTGGGGTAGCCACTATATGAGGAGCTGTTTAAAAGGGTTGCAGCACTGGGAAGGTTGAGAACAGCTGCTATCAACAGCGATGTGTGTGTTAGGCACACATGGGTAGCTGGCTCTGAATTTGGGGCTGGTTACAGTTATCCGTGAAATGTCTCTGTCTCAGTTAGGGTTTTACTTCTGTGAACAGACCCTACGACCAATGCAATTCTTATTAGGACAACATTTAATTGGGGTTGGCTTACAGGTTCAGAGGTTCAATCCATTACCATCACCAAAGTGGGAACATGGCAGCACCCACAGGGCAGGAAGAGCTGAGAGTTCTACATCTTTATCTGAAGGCTTCTGGCAGAAGACTGGCTTCCAGGCAGCTCAGATGAGGGTTTTAAAGCCGACACCCACAGTGGCACAACTACTCAGACAAGGCCACACCCATTCCGACAAGGCCACACCCACTCCGACGAGGCCACGCCCACTCCAACAAGGCCACACCTCCAAACAGTGCCATTTCTTGGGTCAGGTATATTTAAACTACCACGGTATCTAAATTAGTTACTGTTGTGACTAATTGCCAGAGAGAAGCAATTTAAGGAGGGAGGGTTTATTTTACCTCACAGTTCAAGGGCACATAGCCTGTCCTAGCTGCAAAGAAGCAGGAATCTGAGGCTTCCATCACGTGGATCCAGTCAGGAAGCAGACAGAGGTGGATGCTGGTACTCAGCTCCCGTGCTCCCATTTATTCAATCTAACACCCCAGTCCGTAGAATGGTGCTGTCCACAGGTAGGCCGCACCTTTCTACCTCAGTTAACCTCATCTAGATGCTTCCTCGTGGGCATCTCAGAAGCTGTTTCCAAGGAGATCCGAAGTCTCAGCAAGTTGACCAGATGACCCATCACAGTTCCCAACTAGCTCAAATGTTTGAACGCTGAGCCCCTCCCCACCTGGTGGCTGTGTGGAGGATTGCGGAATCTTGTGGATATAGGTCCTAGCTGGTGGGTTTAGGACAGTAGGGATGGGCCTTTGTAGCTGTGCTGGCTGGTCTCATGTCAACTTGACACAAGCTAGCATTATCTGAAAGGCGGGAACCTCAATGGAGAAAATGCCTCCCTAAGACCCAGCTCTAAGGCATTTTCTTAATTAAAGCTGATGGGGGGAGGGTGCAGCCCACTGTGGGTGGTGCTAGTCTGGGCTGGTGGTCCTGGGTTCTGTAAGTAAACGATCGAGCAAGCCATGAGGAGCAAGCCAGTGAGCAGCACCCCTCCATGGCCTCTGCCTCAGCTCCTGCCTCCAGGTTCCTGCCCTGTTTGAGTTCCTGTCCTGACTTTCTTCACTGAAGAATATGGAATGTTCAGTGATGAATATGAAGTACAGGCCAAAGAAACCCTCTCCTCCCGGATTTTGGTTTTGGTCATGGTACTTCACCTCAGCAATAGAAACACTACCTAAGACGGTAGCTTATGCAGACTTTTGGTTTGTCTTGCTTCCCATCTTACGTGATGTGAGGAGACCCAGACACTCATCCCTACTGCCACACCTCTGGAACAACAGACACAAACTCCTCTGAAACTAGGAGCCCAAACTAAACTTTCCTATCTTTGTCTTCATCAGGTATTTGGTTGCATCAAACTCAGAATTGCTGATTTGGAAAACCCCACAGACTCTGAGCCTTTGGACAAGCCAGGAATCATGTTAATATCTTGCTCCTCACATCGGAGAAAGCACAATAGCTGGAATTTACCCAAAGTGTCTATTATCGTATATTATGCCAGGAAACAAACTACTGTGTAAATTGAAAGCTGTCCCCTCCCCCTTTACGTGTTTGGGTACCTCCAGATCTTAGCTACTCAACATCTTGGTTCATCAACGTTGTGGGTGAGCTGCTGGTGGCTACAGTCCCCAGGGTGTTAAATGCTCCAGCAACAGTTGGACTTGTTGCCATGGAGACAGCAACAGTCCAAGACGGACACCACCTGTGCACACACTCTTGAAGCCTAGCCTCCTGACTGACTTGCATTCATTTTTGCTGCATCTCACTGGCCGTTGTAATTCCTATGGTCAGACTAGATTCAACGCATACAAACTGCTTGCACCTGCTGGTGGAATGCTGCAGGGTCCAGAGGCAAAGGGAGTAGATTCAAGGAGGGCTGGAAAAAATGGAACATTGCTAGCAATCCAGAAGATTGTTAAATTTTTCATTTTGAATATAAAATTTGACCTTAAAAATGGAATCATTTGGGCCAGGTGGTGGTGGCACGCACCTTTAATCCCAGGAGTCAGGAGGCAGAGGCAGGTGGATCTCTGAGATTGAGGCCAGCTTGGTCTACAGAGTGAGTTCCGAGACAGCCAAGGCTATTCAGAGAAACACTGTCTCAACAAAAACCAACAACAACAAAATATCATTTAGAATTCAGTTATCCACCAATAGCCCTTGGGGGCTTGGGAAATGGCCTGTGGGTAAAGTGCTTGCTACACAAGCACAAAGATCTGAGTTTGAGCCCCTGAGCCCACAGAGAATCCAGGCATGGTGGTGTATGCTTGTAATCTCAACACTGGAGAGGGGGGACAGGAGGATCTCTGGGGTTCTCTGGCCAGTCTAGTCTCACCAGGCCAGTGAGAGACCCTTGCTCGAAAGATTGATGATGTCTGAGAAATGGCAACCAAGATTGTCCTCTTGCCCCCATGTACACATGTGCATGCATGCATTGGTGTGTGAGCGCATTTCTGACATGGTCAAGGGATCTCTCACATACAGCCACTCCATGCTGGGAGAGAGGAGTTTGGAGATGGTGAGCAGGCCCTGGCTCAGGGTAGGTGAGGAGTCCCTGATGGGCAGTCACTAACTAACGGGAGGTTGAGATAAATTTCCCTGAAATGAAGCAGGAAGGAACAGACAGGACTGAGCTACAAAATTTCTAATGACTTGTTTCGAGTCTCTCAGGTATTCCAGGAAATCTATATGTGCTAAATAAGAAGAGTGAGATTAACCCCTAGATGAAACTCAAGAGAAAGTCTTACTCAACTCTTTGAGTTGATTTCAGACAGGTGTAGACTCGCCACTGTGTAACCAGCCTAACAGAAATGAAGGTGTTCTAAAGAGACACTCACCTATCAAACTATTGAAACAATGGGCCCCTGAAGAAATGGGGATTTCCCTAGAAATCTCATGCTGGGAGAAGGAAAAGGCCCCACTTGATGGGGAACGTGTTTCCAAGGAAGTTTTACACAGTTCTAAGAGTTGGTCAGACTTCCTTATGCTGTGAGGCTGAAGCCCAGACAAGGATGGGTCAATGGTGGGCGGACCACACCTTGACTAACTGGGACTACTTAGATATGTATATCCTTGGCCTCTGTTTAAACTTTGATCTCATTTTAGGGCCCTAAAAACAGACTGGGAGGTTCTACCAAATCTCTTTGACCCTCTCCTCAATGTGCCTCCACTGAATCTATCAATACATCTCCTAGTTCTGCTTCTCACTATTGATTTGGCTCTTTTATTGGCTTATTGAGTATAGGTGGCTGGATCTGACTTGGGGCACCAGTTCTTATACTTCAAATGTAATAATTTCTCAGAAGTTATTACCCCTCAGGCCTGGCATTGGGTCATGCTTCAGTGGTAGAGCACCTGCCTAGAATCACCCAGTGAAGGGCTGGGGGCATGGCTCAGTGGTAGAACCTCTGCCTAGAATCCCCCAGTGAGAGGCTGGGGGTGTGGCTCAGTGGTAGAGACTCTGCCTAGAATCCCCCAGTGAGGGGCTGGGGGCATGGCTCAGTGGTAGGACACCTGCCTAGAACCCCCAGTGAGGTGCTGGAGTGTGGTTTAGCAGCAGAGCACCTGCATAGCATGTATAGGGTACCAAGTATCAGTCCCAGCACCACAAAGAGAAACAGAGTGAGACAGGAAACAAGTCCTTGACAGACCTCCGTCCTAAAGGGGAGGTGCCAGCTCTTGTGTTTGGTTGACTCCTGTGCCAGTTCTCAAGGCAGCCTCTCCCTGTGAGTTCTCCTGTGGGCTCTGTTGTCTGTTGGATTAGAAGCTTCCAGAAGGCAGGGGATCTTGCAAGGACTATCTCCGCAGCACTGGTGAGACCCCCAGAAGTTTCTGTTGATGTACGCCCTACTCCCTTCCCTGGAGAACAGAGTCTGATTGCTTTCAGGGACATAAATGGAGCATAGCCTTGTTGAGCCAAGTACAAAGTTCTTCCTTGACAGCCCTATTCCTTTTGGACAGTCTTGAAAAGAGCCAGAGATTCCTTTACAAGGAAATAGGAAGGTCCGCATTTCTAATGGGTACAGAGCCACCCTGTGATCCCAGCCTTCGTTTGCCTGCCAGGAAGTTAGGGAGACAGATGGCAGAACTATGCTGCTCTTTGGAGGCTGAAACACATACTACTTCTAAGGTCCTAGATCCAAGGGACTCCTTTCCTGGGGAACCCTAAGCTAACAATGCTTTGGTATAGAGCTTTCATTGAGCCCAGTTTCATCTTGCATGATGTCTCTCAACAGCTCTGAAATATGTGAGCAAGTTTCTTGAACAATGGTAATTCAGTTGTGATTGCCACTCGCTGGTAGAACACAGCAAATAAAGATAAACAAGATTCATACTTATTTTCAAGCATGTTGCAATATGAGCAAAATTAACTTTGGTAAGCAAGACCCTCCTGACAAAGATGGGGATGTTGGAAACTGCTCTGGACTCTGAAAATAAATTTAGAGGCTAAAAAGAACCAGCTGGCAAGAGAGTGGAAATTTGGTTGACAGTGGTGTGGTGGGGGGAGGGGGGATGTGGAGGTGGGGAATGGAGTACTCTCCCAGGAGTGCAATACAATACAAGAATTTATTCTTTTGTCCCCAGCATCTTTCACAGAGAAGTTTAACAAAATGCCCCACGGCTAATTACAGACTTCCTATGCAAATACAAGCAGAAGTCTGTAATTTAATAAATGGTTGAAGCTGGAAGACTCGTAAGGATCACTTCAGAGACGGGCAGCTGGATCAGCCAGGGAGTACTGGGAGCACGGTGAACGAGAAACAGAATGGTCTCCTGGAGAGAGATCTTACCAGAGGGGCCTCGGTGCGATCAGAAGTTAAAGAGGCACACTCAGAAGTCTTAGAACCAGGAATGGACGTCCATGCCCCCACCGGAGGGAACTGATCTGAGATGAGGAGGCTTCGGACCAGTTCTGTGTAGGGATATGTGACATGCTAGGAAATTCCCTGAAGGACATGTGATTTGAAGGGCAATGTGGACAATACGCCAAGAAAGTCTGTGACAGTCGCAGAGACCACAAAACAGGTGTCTCAGAACGAGGGACATGGCCGGAGTTATGACCAAGACTAGTACCAAATCAATCGATTCTCTGGAGGTTTGCTGGCAGGTGTATGCCAGTTAGAGGCAGGAAGACCAGTCAGCCTTGTGAGAGCCCACTCAGCAGGGGGCATTGGATTGATCATCTGTCCGTCCGTCCGTCCATCCATCCATCCATCCATCCCTTTATTCAAGTAAGCCTGTGTAGCCCAGGCTGGTCTCAAACTCCTTATGTAGCCAAGGAAGACCTTCTTCCTTCTAAGTGCTGAGATTATAGTCCTGGTGCTAGGTATCAAAGCCAGGGCTTCCCTCCATTCCTCCCTCCCTCCCTCTGTCCCTCCCTCCCCCCCTCCTCCCAACTCTTTTTCTTCCTTCCTCAGCTATAATGCAGCTAAGAGGAACACTGATGGCTACTTTAACACCTTCTAACTCTTTGCAGCCTGTTTCCTTTGAAGCAGCTGAGGACCAAGCAGACAGCACTGAGCATCAAGGTCGGGCCGGGATAATAGCCGCAAGGTGACTGTTCACTTTGGCAAAGAGAATTACGACCTCCTCTTCCATCTGTCCTCCCCCGACGGCCAGAGAGGATGGAGATAATATTTACTATTTTGTCCTCACACACTGCTGCAGAGGCAGCAACCATATATTTGAAAAACAGGGATCTACTATCTTGAGATGGAGAGCTGGGCCAGAAGACACGTGGACTTTGCTATTACTAATTCATTTAGGCATGACACTCAGCAGGACTTCCTCCTAAGGAAGTCAATGTCATACCTGTATCATGACCTGGGCAAGAAACAATGCCACTGTGAAGGAGAGTAGGCTTCAGTTATGATGTGTGTGTGACTGTGTGTGCATGAGTGTGTGAATGTGTGTGAGCATGTCTGTGTGTCTGAATGTATGAGTGTGTAAATGTGTGTGAGTGTATGTAAGAGTGTGTGTATGTGAATGTGTGTGTGTGAATGTGTGTGAGTGTATATGTGTGATTGTGTGTGTGAAATTTAAGTATGTGTGTATGTGTTCGTGTGAATGTGTGTAAGTATGTGTGTGTGAAGGTGTGTGAGTGTGTGTGATTCTTCGGCAGCCATATACCATGGTAGGTTTTTTAAGGTTTTATTTATTTATTTGGCTGTGTGGTATGTGTTTGTGTGTATGTGGAGACTAGAGGTCTCTCTTGAGTGTCTCCATTGTACTTTTTGAGACAAGGTCATTCGCTAAAACCTGGAATTTGGCCAGAGATGCAGCTGTCCCTGCATCCTCTGCTGAAGCTGCCGTCAGGTGCCTTCTGGCCTGGCTGTCCACATGGGTACCAAGGGTCCAGATTTCCCTCTTGATGCATGTGTGGCAAATCCTTCACCAAATGAGCCTCCTCCCGTTTCTAGCTCGTCTATCTGAAACAGGATCTCTCCCTGAATCTGGACCTCACTAAGCAAGCCATGATGGCTGGCTCGTTGTCTGAGGGATCCTCATGCCTTGCTTCCCCAGCTCGGGGATTACAAGCGTGAATCACCACAATCATTGGGTTTTATCCTCATAGGTGCTGGGGCTGGAACTCAGGCCCTCCTGCTTGGGCAGCAAGGACTTTGTTGACTGAGCCATCTTCCCAGCTCAGTTATGATGCTTTTGCAAGCAGAAATGGCAGTTGTCCTAAGGGCCTGGGCTCTTCTTTGGACAAATATAGTCCTCAGAGACAGCTCTGTCCCTAGGCTGCAGAGCCAGCAGGACCCCCAAGCCCTGGAGCAGGGGCGGGGCTCTCTTATCCATTCCCATTCCGCAGACTTAGAGACTGTCATTTGCATTTTTGCACTCTGGAAGCTTCCTCTACTCCTCGGTAGCTTGGGTTATTTTGTGAAAAAAGTCCTGACAGTAGCTGGGTGAATTCTTCCTACCTAGGCTGCACCTCCTGTATCCGGCTGATACCGCCTAGACTGTCCACTGCGTAGCACATGCTATTCCCACTCACCTTGAAGAAGGGCAACTCAGAAGCAGCTCCTCCTCCCCAAATCCCCCCATCCTGGCAATGTGTCCCGGAACAGGTGCAGGCTCTGAGTAACTGTATTTTGCCAAAAACTCTGAAAACCCGTATCCCACTTACTGGCAATGACGGATGAGCCTCTCTGCCGGGGACGGAGCCCTGGTCACGGACCACTGATGTGGTAGGAGAGAATTCACAGTGTAACATTTACTTTCCAACACCAGGGCCAGGAACAGAAGGCCACAGGAGCCGAGGGGGAGGTCCACCTCCCCAGCAGGTGGCTTTTGGCTCGGTCTGTTATTTACGGCTTGGCTACAATGAAAATACTGAAGGTCTCTGGATGCCCGGATGCCCGTCTCATGTCCGGAGTCATGCCCAGGGTCAGGACCAGCAGTGGAATTTTAAGTTGGTGCCGTTTGTTGGTCTTGCAGACACTGGCAGAGATGCCTTTTCCTCTTGTGGCTGAGGGAATGTTTGTCGTGGGACAGCAACAAACAGCACTGACAGAAGCACCTGGAAGTTGTTGAGGGAGGATGGGAAATGTTTGCCCGTGAGTGACTCCCTCCCTGGGTCCTCTCACTGCCATCCAAGAGCCCACTGCAGGGATTTATGACGGAAGGGGTGGAAAGGTGACGGAAGGGGTGGAAAGGTGACGTAAGTTCTTAGCCTCAGCTTTCCCATCTGTGAAGTGGGACGGCTGAGCGCTCCTACCTGAGTTGTGGGCGTGTCCAACGTGTAAACCTTGTAAACCGACATTACCGGCTGTGCTGTTCAGGTTGAGGACATTCATAGGTGAGTTAAAGGGGAGGGTGGGTAGGGGCGGGAGAAGATTCCATTCCGTGGTTAAAGCTCTGGCCACAAAAATGTAAGGACCTGAGAGCAGAACCTGTAGAAAGCTGAACTCATCTGTGATGAGATGGGAGGCAGAGATAGGAGGATTCCTGGCTTAGCACTCACAACAGCAAACTGGAGACTCCGCCTCAAATGAGGTGGGAGGTACGGGGGCGGGGTCTCCACAGGGGCACTCACCTTGTCAGCTTCTAATCCAAACATGTGGTGCCAAGATGGGAGCGCTGTTTTGGGAGGTGGTGGAAACTTTAAGAGGAGTGGGGTGGAGAGATGGGCCATTGAAGATCACACCCAGGCCCTGCTTCCAGTCTGTCTCTGTGCCTCCTGTCCACCATGAAGAAGTTCCTCTGTCACAAATTTCTACCACCATCATGCTCTGCCCACAGGCACGAGTGTGCATGCCTGTGTGTGTGTGTGTGTGTGTGTGTGTGTGTTTGTAACTGTGGACAGAAAGCAGAGAAATTGTCTTCTGAAAGGAATAATTCCTCTCTGGAAGTTGTTCCGTCTTCCTCGGGTCTCTGTCATGGAGATGGTCCAAGTCACTAATCTAGGAGAGGGGGAGATGTCTTAGGGATTAAAGTGCTTGGCTCCCAAGTATGAGGACCTGGGTTTGAACCCTTGGAACTCAACTAAAGCCGGGCCAGGGAGTGCCTGTTTATTTATCTAATTCAGGAGAAGCCTTGGCATCTCACAGGCTAGCTAGCCTGGTGTGCACAGCAGCAGACCATCGAGGGACCTGGCGTGAAGCAAGGTGGAAAGTAAGGATAGACAGACACACACACACACATACACACACTCACACACACATACACACACTCACACACACTCACACACACATACACACACACACACACAGACACAGACAGACAGACAGACACACACACACACACACACACACACACACGCACACACGCACACACACAGAGACTCAGACAGACACACACACACGCACACACAGACATACACACACACATGCACACACACATGCGCGCACATATACACACACGCACATGCACACTCGTGCATGCACATGCGCACGTGTGTGTGCACACACACAGAGTAACTAATAGAGGAACATTTAAGGGCCAGTTTGTCCCCCCAGCTCCTGCCTACCCTCACACTGGCTCGGGACACATGTCAGGAATATAAACCTGGGGTGCAGCCCAGGCAGACAGTACCCACACTCTCCCCCCACAGAGGTGGCAGGGTCAGGCCCAGCATGGGAAAGCACATCTGTTCCCATTCCACCAGGGGTTCCTTCACTAAATCCTCCCAAGCCAGGAGTTATGGTCTCACCTGGAAAAATGGCTTCCTGGTGTCTCTCCAGACGCTCGGCTGTTTTACGGCAGGGCAGTCAATCTCTCAGAGCCTTCGAAGGACGGAAACACACTGTGTTCTTTCTCTCCTTTTGTGTTTACATTTTACCAGCAAATGTGAGTGTGCCACAGATTTCCCATGACGTCCTCTGTTCTGGGGTTTTGCTAATCGATGAGTGGGCTGATTAATTAATGTGATAAATATTTATGCACGGCGTTATTGCTTTCACGTGGCTGTGGCTATGGTACCCGGCAGAAACAACTTCATGGAAGAAAGCCTTGATTTATGTATGTGTACTTTTGTTGGTATTGTGTGTGTGTAAGAGAGAGAGAGAGACAGAGAGAGACAGAGAGAACGAGACAGATAGACACATTAAGAGTCCAGAAGTTGGCATTAGGAGTCTTTTTTTTTTTCTTTTTGTCTTTTTCTGAGACAGGGTTTCTCTGTGTAGCCTTGGCTGTCCTGAACTCACTCTGTAGTCCAGGCTGGCCTGGACCCTCACAGCGTTCCTCCTGCCTCTGCCTCCCAGTGCTGGGATTGAAGACGAGTGCCACTGCCCCCCAGCATCAGGTGTCTTTATTAAGAAGCCTGTCTTATTTTCTGAGACAAGGTTCCACAAAGAACCTGGGGCTTGCTAGTTCATCTATCCAAGGAGCCCCAGGGATTCTCTTGGTTCTGGTCTACAGTTCAGGGATTACAGCTATATGCCACCACAGGAAGCTTTGTATGGGTGCAGGGGACTGGACCTCAGGTCTCCATACTTGTGAAGCAAATACTGAGCTGTCTCTGCAAACCCAGGTTTAATTTGGCTTCCAGAGGACTTTCAGTTCATCATGCCAGGGAAGGCTTGGTAAGAGCAGCTTAGCCTGTGGTAGTGTGGGCATGAGGTGGAGACTCCCTTTGTCTGAGTGCACCAGGAAATGGAGAGAGCAGGTGAGAAGCCCTCTGCAGGAGAGGGTGCTTGTCTGACTCACATCCACCCTCAATGGCATCTGTCCAAACAGGGCACAAGGGCATCCACGCTCTCTCCAGCCTGAAGGCTGCCCTGGGTGTCCCTTATTTTCAGAGTCCCCTCTGGGTTGCCCCGGGGCTCTCTGTGGGGCCTCAGAGAAGCTCAGTAACCTATTTATAATCCTGTGTCACCCCTCTCCTTTCCATGGGGAGAGAGAGAGGAGGGGCCTGTTTCAGATGTAATCATGTGTCCAATAATGCTGAAATTTTAACCCCCCAGGGCCTGGAATGCAGCCTTATTGGGAAATAGGTTCTTTGCATATAACCAAATTAAGACAAGGTCCTTAGGCAGGCCCTGTGGTGGTTGATTTTAATTGTCAATTTATGGGATTTAGAATCACAGGGTAGGGGGGAGTGTTGCAAGGGTGGAAGGGGAGGGGTAAGTAGGGAGGTCTGGGTGAGGGGGATGGGGGAGTGGGAACCTCTGGACAAGTCTATGAGTTTCTAGATTGATTGGGTGAACTGGGGTGGGAAGACCCACTCTCACAGTGAGCAGGACCACCCAGTAGGGTGGGGTCTTGGACTGAGGTAATAGGACGGAGAGCCAGCCGAGTACCAGCGTTTGCGTCTCCCTACTTAATGTCAGTTGTTAGTTGTCTAGCTGACCCAATCTAGAATCACCTGGAAAAGAGGCTGGCTGAGGGCTGAGCATCCTGCTCAGCTCAGCTCGTGCTCCCGCTGATGGGAACTGGGTGGGTGGTGGGCGGCTTGGGGCTTGTCGTGATTGCCCTAACTCATGTGGAAAAGCCCAGTCTGAAATGGCCAGCAGCAGCCCCTGGTTTTGGAGCCTGCGAGTGTTAGGGTGGGGAGAGCCATCCGACTGCTAGGCACGCCGTCACTCATTTTTCTCTGTGGGTGGGATGTGGCTTGCTGCTTTAAATCCACGCATTGCCTTCCCAGCGGTGAGGACCAGGAACCAAACCTGGAATTGTGAGCTAAAATAAAGCCTGCCTCCCCTAAGTTGCACAAATCAAGAGTCATCAAAGATTGGTGGCAAGTGATGCGGAGATGGGAAGACACACCTTTCCCTTTCCAGTCCTCAGTAGGAACCAAGATGAGACCCCTTGATCTTGGACTTCAGATGCCCCCCACCCCCCAACATCATGCCGTGTTACTATTGAGCTGCCTGGCTGGTGATATTGTCTCACAGCGGGCCTGGTTAACTCAGGATTCAGCAGATGGGTCATGTGATCTTTCCTCCACGTATGCATGTGCTGATGTGTGTGCAAGTGTGCATGTGTGTTTGTACGCATGTGTGGAGGTTGGTGGTTCAATGTCTTTCTGCATTAATTGTTCTCCACCTTAGTTCTTACGGCAGGGTCTTTCACTGAACCTAGAACTCATAGATTCAACTAAGCTGGCTGGCCAGTGAACCCCAGGGACCCATCTGGTTCTGAATCCCTCAATGCTGAAGTTAAGATGAATTCTTGGTACCTGGCTGTAAGTATTTCTAATATTACTTATTCTCTGGGAATTTCATACATGTGTATAATACATTTTGATTCTATTCACCCTCAAATACCCTTTTCCAAGACCCTCTATCATCTCCCACTCCCAACTCCGCGTCTTCTTACTTTGTTATAACAGGCTGGACCTAGTTATGGCAGCTCAGGTCCATGAATGTGGGGCAGGAGCAGTAGCTAAGCCTTTGAGGAAAACTGACTCTCCCCTTACAGCCATCAACTGCCAATCATGGATGAGGGTGGAGCCTGTGAGCTCCTCCCCAATCCTTGCTGGAATCCTGTCTGTATTGACTGTGTGCAGGTAACCGCAGAGGCTGAGTTCACGGATACCAAGGTCATGTCCAGAAGCTAGCGTTTCACAGTTCTCTTCTTCATCTTCTGCCCGGTTTCCATGATGTTCCCAGAGCCGTGCAGGAGAGTTTGATATAGATGTCCCATTTAGGGCTGAGCACTCAGCAGACACTTTTTTTCCCTGAGCACTTTGAAGTGCACCGTGGGAGCTGGGGATCTAAACTCAGGTCCCTGTGCTTACACAGGAACTGAGCCATCTCTGCAGTCCTTAAAAGGACGGAAAAAAAAATCTGTTGCTGGGAAAGGAAGAGCGGTGAGGTTTGCCCACTGCCAGCCCACAGACTCGAGGCAGCTCCGGGCTCCACTTCCTGTGCGGAGGGGCGGAGCTTCTGTGAACAGAGCTAGGGTGTCAGATGGAGCCCTGAGCTGAGCCGTAGGGGAGGGCAGAGCAGACCGGCAGCTAGCTCGGTGCAACTCTGCCTGTACTAGCCTGCTGGGCACTCTGGTCTTTCATGCTTGATAAAGACCCATATCCCAGGAGGCAGCGGTCCTGCTGTGAGACAGAGGTTCGGGAGGGGCATGGGAGCCGAGTGGAAGGGTCTCCCGTTTCAATCATGTTTAGCGTGTGCACAAGAGGGCAACTTCTAGATGGAATCATAAAAACCTGAAACCTTTTTGAACCCGGTGTCTTAAGAAGACTTCTCTGTCCTGGTACTCCCTACAATGCTAGATCAAGGAGGGAGGTGATTGGAGAATGGGTGGAGAGAAGAAGGCTTATGGGACATATGGGGAGGGGGGAACTGGGAAAGGGGAAAACATTTGGAATGTAAACAAAGAATATAGAAAATTAAAAAAAATAATAATAAAAAGAAAGTGAGTGGGAATGCTCCTAAGTTACATGAAAAAAAAAAAAAAAAAGAAGACTTCAGTTTCAGGGGCAGAGGCCTATGGGAAAGTGCGTCACCATTATTAAAGTCACAATGGCTCTCTCTTGGAAGAATTTGGAATGTCACTAGAACATTCTAAAGACAAAAGCCAACAAAAGAAAAAGCCAGTCAGTACAGCATGTGTCTGTAATCCTTGCACACTGGAGGCCGAGGCGAAAGAATTGAGAATTTGAGGCTAGCCTGGGCTACGTAGGAAAACTGTCTCAAAAAGAAAAGGAAACAAAACAAAGTAAAAAAGCGCAGCCAGCCCTTATCTTTGGCCCTGAATGAGGCTTAAAAATGATGATTAACATAATCACAAAAGTATGATTTAATCCGTGCAAGGTTATAAATATTAATTGGGAAAAGACGTTATATTGGGAACATTATTATACACTATCATGTTAATTTTATGAAAATCAGTCTGCACAGCACGCATCCTTTTCTTCTTTTCTTTACTTTTCTCCTCGGCTTTTGCCGGCAGTCTCGATCTTACTGTGTGGATAAACACTTCCTGTTTCAGCAGCTACCTCTGCCTGGGGTCGGGGGTGGGATCCTGACACCACAGAGCTTTGTGATTTCCCACAGATAAGAATCAGAGGCTGCAGAAGCAGGATAAGAGGTTGAGCCTGTAAGCTAGGTGCTTTCAATCATAAGTGTGATTATGTGTGGATGAGTGTGTGTGTGTGTGTGCATGCACACATGGGTGCATGTACATGTGTATCTGAATGTAAGTATGTGCTTGAGTACATATGTGTCTGTGTATGTGTGTGTGTGTGTGTGTATACGTGCATGGGTGCATGTGCATGTACATGTGTGTCTGAATGTACATATGTGCTTGAGTGCATATGTGTGTGTGTAGGGCAGAGGACAACCGTAGGTGGCAGTCCTAGATCCTGCCCACCTTAATTATTAAGACAAAGCCTCTCACTCCCTAGAACTGCCTTGTGTAGGCTAGGCCGATCCAGCAGCCATTTCCACCCACCCCAGCATGCGGGCGACACCAGGCCAGGACTTTTCCACATGGGTGCTGAGTGTCTGAACTCAGGTACTAATTCAATGTGTTGGCCTATGCTAGCTAATTTGGGGTCTCCAAGACTGGAACCCCGGAGATGAAGCGCGTCCACAAGTCAGATACTGAGTGACCCTGCCCCAAGTTAATTCTGATTGGTGAATAAAGGTGCCGACAGCCAATAGTTGGACAGAAGAGATGTAGGTGGGGTTAAGGTTTGGCGGGCTTGGGAGAAGCCACCTCGGGATAGAAGGAGAAAGTGGAGGAGAGGAAGATGAGCGGCCGTGGGTTAGCTGAGCCATAAAAGCTACGGTGGCCATGCGGGCTGGCCAGCTGCAGCTAAGAGCAGCCCGGATGACACATAGTAAGTAATAACTTGGGTTATCGACGGGAACAAAGATTCTGACAACATGGTGGGTAGGCAGCTACCCGGCTATTGTGCTGCCTAAGGCATATTTAAAAATATAAGGCTCTGTGTCTTTCACTTGGGAACATCAATGGTCTAGGTGGGGAAGAAACACCGTGCCAGGAATTTTTAAAAATATTTTTTACTACACACGCACATTTGCACACCATATACTCTGCTGACTGAGCAAGCCTTCTCCCTGTGACTTAAAACAGGGATTGGTTTCCATGTGTACCTTTAGAATGGCGCTAGATTTCAATGCAAGGAAGAGCCTCTCAACTCTAAAAGGTCAGGTCTCAAACCTGCAACCCTCTTACCTGAGTCTCCTTAGTGCTGGCCCTGCTGGGTTCTGTATCACCCTTACCTCCCCAGGCCCACCGGATGGTGGGTTGTGACCATCATATTTTACAGGTGAGGGGAGCTGGGGTATAAGACAGAAAATAACACACGTGTAGGCACGCCGGGCGGAGGCAGCTGGCAGGATCTGGGACCCAAGTGTGCTGAGCAGTGTGGATCAAAATGTCAGTTGGTGAACTGGGCCTGTGGCTCAGTCGGTAGAGAGCTTGCTTAGCATGCACAAAGCCCTGGGTCCCTGGTGGCGCTTGGCTATAAGCCCTGGGGAAGTGGAGATGGGGAGATCAGAAAGTCTAGACCATCCTTGGCTACATAGTGAGTTCAAGACCAGCCTGGGCTACATAAGACCTACCCTGAATGAATGAATGAATGAATGAATGAATGAATGAATGAATGATGAGTGAATGAATGAATGAATGAATATATAAATAAAATGTCAGTTTCGAATGAATCTGGAATTGGAAGCTTCAGTAACAGAATAACATGTGGGATTCACTGGCCCATCCTCATCCCTCTAGAACTGCCCACGCCCTCTCTGCCCTTTTCCAGAAACCCAGGAGTCCTCACTAAAGGCCAACATGGCCTTGCTTTCAGCAGCCAGAGGGATTCGTTCTGAAGGCGTCTACGCTGCTTCCTTGAAACTTCATTAACTGTACGGTTCAATGCTCTGTTCTAGTTCCCACAAGACAGGTAAGTAGGGAAGGCCTTTATAGTTAACTATTTTACTTATTAATTAATTAAATGCAGCATAATGACAGTGTCGCACGAGGAGGTTATGGTCCGGGCCTCAACAGGAAGTTACATTTGGAACCCAATTCAGGTTGCATAGAAAGGTCTGGAAGCCTGGAGACAAACCCATCACTGTAATCCGGGGAGAGAGCTGTAGGATCGTTGCCCGTGTTTTTTAATTTATGAGCTTCGAGCTGAGCACACAGCCTTGTTAGAGAGGAAACATGGGGCGAAACGGGACGTGGTGGTGTCAGGGAGAACACGCCGTTCCTTAGTGAAGATCTGAAGGCGATCAAGCTGAATTGATTTCCAAGTGACCCCATGACAGATTCTTGATTATGATTCTTGATTATGATCCTCAATTAGGGAAAGCTCGGTTTCGTTTGTGTTTGGTGTCAGGGAGTCTGGGAAAACCACATCTGCTGTGCTGTGGTGCCTTTGTCAGGGCTCTACAGAGGAAGAGCGGGTGTGGCTGGGCATGTCGCTCAGTGGACACAGCAGTTCCTAGGCAAGTGTGAGGATCTCAGTTCAGGACCCTGGGACATGGGTCAAGCCAGATTGGGTTGTACACAGCTGTATTCCCAGCTCTCCTAGGGTAACATGGGTAAGCGGGTAGAGTATCCCCAAAAGATGAGGGGCCAGCTACCCTGGTATAGCTCTGGTCTCTACATGCATGTCTGTATCCATATACACAAGTGTGCGCACGCATACACACACACACACACACATATACACATATGTCCACACACATACTGTACACAAGGTTACTCCATTTTGTCAAGGCTCTAAGGAGAAAGCACAGGCTCAGGAGGCAATGGACCTGCTCTGTGAAAATGGACAGAAACAAAGCTAGGTTTGGGGGTACAGGGCTGCAACCCCAGCATTTAGGGAGCTGAGGCAGGAAGATCTTGAGTTCAAGATCAGCTTAGACTATGTAGTGAAACCCTGTTTCAAAAACCCAAAGCTGGACATGACTCTAATTCCAGCACTTGAGAGAATGCAGCAGGAGGATTGCTCTGAGTCTGAGGTCAGATTGGGTCGCGTAATAAGACTGTCTTTGAAAATAAAATAATGGGAAAGGCAGAGACTGGAGGACCCTTAGGGCTTGCTGGCCAGGCAACCCTGCTTAGTGAACTTGGTGAGGTCCAGGGTCAGTGAGAGACTCTGACTAAAAATACAATAACTGTAAGGTGGGCCAGTGTCTGATGAGAGGCAGCTGAGGTTAATTTCTGGTTGACTTCTTCAACTACATATGTACACATATGTACACATGTACAGACAGCAATGCATTTGCATATACATGTGCATGTACACACACCAACAAAGTGCATTTGTATTCACATGAGCACACACATACACACAAACAGAAATGCATTTACATATGCATGTGCATGTACACATACACCGACAGAGTACATATTTATACACATAAGCACACACATAGACACACACACAGACATACACATATACAGACACACACGCACACACACACACAGACACACACACACACACCCCAAACATGGGAGAGGAGAAATTCAGTGCTTGAGCAGATAAGTATGCCCTTGTGAATGGGACAGCAAGACCAGAAATCCAGTTCCTGTAGAGTTTTCTCTGGATCACATGAGTAGTCACTTCTGCCCAGCTGGTTATAAAACACATTCAAGGTTCCCAGTGTAGTTACAAGATCAGAGTCTTCCGCATTTACCGTGGCTTTCAGTTCCTGACCCGTAGCCTGACTAGTGACTTACCTTTCAGTCAGTGACCAGCCTGGGACCCTTCTCAACTCCTGAAGATTTCCTCCTTCAAATCCAGAGCAGAGTCAAGTACGATGGCACAGAACTGTCACTCCAGACACACAGGAGACTGAGGCAGGAAGATGGGATGTTTCAAGTCTTAAACCAACCTGGGC
Source organism: Apodemus sylvaticus (assembly GCF_947179515.1). Lineage (NCBI taxonomy): Eukaryota > Metazoa > Chordata > Mammalia > Rodentia > Muridae > Apodemus > Apodemus sylvaticus. Next base: position 25,714,867 of record NC_067493.1, on the reverse strand, counting down.
AACGTAGAGTAAAACTCTGTCTCAAAATAAAAAGCAATATGAGGACTTGGGGTGTGGCTCAGAGGTAGAGCCCCTGCCTGGAATTCCTCAGGGAGAGGCTGGGGTGTGGCTCAGCCCTGCCTAGAATCTCCCAGTGAGGGGCTGGGGGCATGGCTCAGTGGTAGGGCCCCTGCCTAGAATCCCCCAGTGAGGAGCTGGGGACGTGGCTCAACGTCAGGGTTTCTGCCCCGCATGTAGGAGGCCTTGAATCCGATTGGTGGAGGGCTGAAGGGCATGGAGGGACAGCAGAAACCATAACAGCTCCCAGCTTTATCATCAGTGGAGATCAGCAGGATGAACTATAGCGGAAATGTTTAATCACTTTCTGTCTCATGGGGGCTTGCTGCAATTACGTAATCAAAGTGCAGCCTTGACTAAACCTCAATTTGGGACAGCTTGCACATAATTCCCTAAATATGTCACTGTGAAAACCTCATTAGAAAAGCAGACTGCCCTGCGAGAGTGTAGCGTCCAGGCTCTGTGTCATTCAAGTTCCAACATGGAAGAAAATGCGGATGTCTTCAGAGACCTCTTTTCTTCGCAGCCTGCCGTGAAGAGGCTGCCTGGGAAATAGTCTTTGCTCGAGTACTGTGAAGGAGGGGGGAGGGGCGCATCTCTAGCCAAGGTGTTAAAAGTTTTACAGAACAGCGAATTACCTTGGGCCTTACCTGTGAAGAGTGGAGCCCTGCCTCCAGCTTTAATTACACAGCAGAATGTGACAAGATCGATCTTGCCGTCTCTGAGCCAAAGACCATCTTCTCAGCTGCAGGTTTTTCTGGGTGTTTTTTAGGATTCTGGAGCCTACTCCATACCCTGGTTTTATGGGTATTTCTAGTGTGGGATTTCAGAAGAGCTTGAAACCAGACTTCTCCGAAAGAGCAGAGGAGCCGTGTCCAGCGAGCACACCTGTGTCCTCAGCATGTGAAGGCTGAGGCAGGAAGGTTGTGTGTTTGAGGCCATCCTGGGCTACATAGCAAGATGCCATCTCAAACAGAATAAGTGGAAAAGCTCAGGATAATGATGAATATTGGTTGCCGATGTTGCTTGGTTAAAAAAAAAGACATCTATTTTGTCTGTCCGTCTGTCCATCTCTCTGTCCATCCGTCTGTCTGTCTTTCTGTGTGTGTGTGTGTGTGTTTATGTGTGTGTGTGTGTGCGCGCACGCGCAGTGCATATGAGGGTCACAGGACAGCTTGAAGGAGTGAGTTCTCTGCTTCCACCATGTGGGTTTGGAGACAGATTTCCATTCATCAACTTCGCAGTGATCTCCTTTGCCTGCTGAGCCACCTTGCCAACTGCTGGCCTGTTTTTTTCAATTTGTTGCTCTCTATGTGCACATGTGTATGTGTGTGTGTGCGCATGTGTATGTGTGTGTGTGTGTGTGCATGTGCGTGTGTGTATATGTGTGTGTGATGTGCTCACCCATGCATGTGTGTGTGGACAACAGATGTGGATATCAGGTGTCTCTCTCAACCACTTTACCTTTGAGACTGTGTTTCACACTGGGTATGGAGCCCACTGACCAGTGAGCGTCAAACATCCTCTGTCACTGTGCCCTTCCTGTCAGCACTGGGGTTAGTGGCGGATGCCACCATGCTGGCTTGCACAGTGTACTGAGAATACGAATTCAGAACCCTATGCTTGTACAAGCATTTCACCCACTGAGCCGTCACCCTAGCGGGTGTTCTTACCCACACTGTCTCCGAGCACCTCAATAAGGATACCCTCCTCTTATCACTCCTGTAGGCAGATTCTACATAAAGTCCATTGGAACCTTGATTTTGAATCCGGAACTCTCCAGTCAGTCTTCCAGAGAAAAGGACCATCAGAGCTGTAATCCATAGACGCCTTCCGGGAGGCTTATCCCATGGAATCAGTTTGAAAATGCTGCCTGCATTTCCAGTGTGAAGTGGCTTGCTTTGAAAGCGAACACAGGCTGGAACGTGGTGTGAATCAAAGTTCCTGGAAAGATTCGCACCTTCCCCTGAGCCTTCAGCAAGGCTGATGAATTGGTTAGAACTTCTGTGACTCTTGGAGGTTGGGATAGTGCAGGTCTGGAGCTTAGCCGTGTTTGTCTCTTGCCGTCTTCAGCCCCCTTAATAGCCATCCCCTGACCTCCTGTGTGTGACTTGACATCCTTGTGACTAGTAGACAACAGACCCTTGGCTTCTACCAACTAAACAGCTAAGAGTATCCTCAGGTCGTGTCCATGGCCTGGAACAGAGATTTCTCTGCTCTGCCTTAACTGTTTAAAACACTCCCCACTGTTTCCACTAATGTGTGTGGAAAAGTGCCTTGATTCGCCACTTGCTGTCTTCCATTACTATAAAGTCTCATCACACTGTCACCACACTGTAACACACACTTGGTGCTCAGCTAATATCTGCTCCCTGGCCATGGTCACTCATACTGGCTCCAGAATAAACTATCTCCTGTCACCTTTGAGGAGAGGGCTGGGTTTCCGTGACTGTAGTGACCTTCTTGGGTCTCCCTGAAGCAGCTGTCATTCATGCATTCATTCATTCATTCATTCATTTTACATTTCAATCGGAGCTCCCCTCCCTCCTCTCCTCACACCCCTCCCCCCAGCTGTGGTCTTATTCAAGAGCCTGGGAGGGGCAGAGGATGACGGGAGAAGGGCGGGCTTATTTTTTAACTTCACATGTATAAGTGTTTCACCAACATGGATGAGTGACTGTGCCACTTGCATGCCTGGTCTCTGCAAGGGTCAGAAGAGACACCAGATCCCATGAAACTTGACTTACAGGTGGCTGTGAGCTGCTATGTGGGTGCTGGGAACCGAACCCTGGTCCTCGGCAAGAAACCACTGTGCCATTTCTCTTGCCCCAAGATAAGCTTGGAGCCCTTTGCTCATGAAGAGTTTCCCTGATCATCCTGCACAAGCAGGAAGGCTCCCGTTGCTGGGGACCGCACCTCCACAACTCATTGGCCATGGAGAAGTCGAGTCAGGGCCTCCAAAGAGCCTTGCCTCCACATTCCAGCACTTTTAGTATTCTCCAAGAGAATGTGTGAAAAGAGAGACATAGACGCCAAGCCAGCCAGCCACAAACCCTTTATCTACAATGGTGTCCTGTCCGCAAGACATGCTAGGGTGATGGTGGCACAAAAGATTATGGAGTAACTAAGTAATAACCGACTTACTCAGGCTCACTCCAATAGATAGAACCCCAAAATGACCCCAGTTGAAGAATCAAGCACCCGAGGTGAGATAGCCCAGGGGCCTGGGGCCAACCCACGTAATGCAGGTCTAGACAAACATGCGGTAATCACATGACTCCAACGGACATTCCGCCGCACTCACAGGTCAGGGCCCTGCTCGGCCACCATCGGAGCCGCTTCCCCCGCAGCAGATGGGAACAGATACAGAGACCCACAGCCAGAGTGTGCGGAGAGGGAGAGACCTGGGAACACTCAGCCCTAACCGGGACGTCTCTATCCCTCCCCTCAGGGCGCAGGGAACCCACAGAAGAGGACGGAGGAAGAGTGGAGGAGCCAGAGCGGGTGGAGGAGGCCAAGAAGACCAGCCCTCTAAGTCAACCCGATCAAAGCTCATATGAACACACAGAGACTGTGAGGCAGCAGGCACAGGCCTGTGTGGGGACATCACGGCGCTAGTGTTTTTATGGAATCCCCGAGTGGGTCTCTGTTTTTTGTGCCTTTCTTGGACGCTTTTCATTCTGTTGGTTTGACTTGCTTCCCCCCCATCCCAAGAATGAACGAACGAACGAACGAATGAATGAATGAATGAATGAAGACCTAGCCACTAGGGTAAAGGTTAACAACGGAACTGTCATTTAGATCTGCTGGGAAGAGGGAAAAATCAGTTTTCTCCAATAGAGCGACCCTGGGTAGTCACAGACTCCAGGGCACGCCTCATGTTCAGGAGTAGTTGACCAACAGACAATCGGCCTCCATAGTTTTGTTTTCATTTTTTTCTTTTTTGTGCTTTTATTTGGTTACAGTTTGGGGTAGTTTTTTGTTTTTTAAAATCTTTTTGCATATGGTTTTGTTTTGCTTTCTTTTTTGTCTTGGGTTTTTGTTTCTTTTTTTTTTTGAGGAAGAACTGAAAGGTGGGTGGATAGGGAGGGGAGATCTGGGGAGGTTTGGGGGGAGGGAAAATATGATCAAAATATATTTGAATTTGAACGTTGTTTTAGATAATGAAATATGATGATGATGATGATGATGATGATATTAAGGAAACTGGTAAGAAAAAAAAGGAAGGAAAGTTTTCCTGAAAAAAAAAAAAACGAGTAAAAGGCTGGATGTGCTGGTGTATACCTTTAATCCCAGCGCTCAGGAGACAGATCTGGAGAAGTCCCATGTCAACTTGGTCTATAGGGAGTATTCCAGGCCAGCCTCGGCTACATAGTGAGACTGTGTCTATGAATGAATGAATGAATGAAAAAATGAATGAATGAATGAATCAACCAATCAATAAGTAAATATTTGAGAACCAAATGGATATATGTACATCACAGGAAGACTGCCATGAGTTTGAGGTCAACTTGGATATGGAGTGAGTTCGAGGCCTGGCTGGATTACAAAATCACACTCCATCTCAACAAATAAACTTTAATCATGGCTTATGGGCTAGTGTTTGCCAAGGCAGACTAGCTTCTAGAATTTTCCATCATCACCGGCCTCACGCCATACGTGAATTCATGTTTTAAGCACGTCCGCTTTAATAATGGTGAGAGATAAGTCCATTTCCTTCACCGTCACTACCCTAGCATCCACCACCTGACACAAGAAAACACGTTTGAATGGAGGGCCGCAGTTCCCGTGAGGCGTGAGGCGGAAGAGTCTCTGTTCTAGTAAGTTGATTGCTTTCCTTGTCAAGCGTCACAGCCCTGGGTAGGACGTAGCTAGGGACCCTTTTGTCTCTGCTATTTCGACGAGGGACCTCTGTGCGATATTCATTCCTGAAAGGGCAGCAGGGGTCCTCACTAGGATGTTCATGCAGGTCCCAATGGCTGTGCTGGTGGGGGCGGAGGGGGGAGGGGCAGTGCCTGGAGAGGCGGGCCGCCCCCACCCCAAGGGTATCGTTCATTCAACTGAATCCACAGACTCCTCTGCTTTTCAAACTCCGACCCTATGTGTGTACATGGAAGCTAAACCTTGTCTTCTTAGTTCAACAAACATTTGCTCACTGAATATGTATAACAGTCTGGTTTGGTAAAAAAGCTGGATCTTTTCTCAGACTCACAAGCTGAGTACAAGAAGAGTGGCCCTCACCGCCATCTTCATTTTCTGTCTCCGTCCTTCGGACCGGCCATGCGATGACCTCTGCGTACAACCCATCGATCACTCCAGCAGTGCCTGTCTCCTGATAACCAGCCTATCTCCTCTGCACTGAAGGCAGAATGCACCCAGATAAGAGTAACCAACGGGGTCAAGAGATGGATCCCTTAGTAAAGTGTCGGCTGCATAAACATGAGCTCATGTGTCCCTCTCCGGCGCCTACTTAAAACCAGGCGTAGTGACGAAGTCTGTCACGCCAGCACAGGGTGGAGAGGCACCTGCAGGTGGATCACTGGAGTCTGCCAGCTTGCAGATCTATCCAAATCAGTGGACTCCAGGTCCGGTGAGATAGCCTGTGTCAACACAAAAGACAAATGAGACTGGAGGAAAGGCGCTTGCCATCAACCCTGAAAACCTGTGTTAAATCCTTGGAACTCACATGGTAGAAGGAAAAAAACCGACTCTTGCAAGTCATCCTGTGACCTCCACATGGGGGTCACGGCACATCTCAGACCCATGCTGCTTCCCCAATAAATAATAAATCAATCAATAAATAAATAAATGCTAAAATGTCATAGACAAAGTTTTTTTTAAAGGAATGAAGCAACTTGTGGCAGAGGAAACACCTAAGCATGTATATACATGCACACATGTACACACATGTATGCTCACACACATGCATGCACAGGCACACACATGTGCACATACATGCACACACATACGTGCTCACACATATGCACTCAAGTGCATGCACATGAATACAAGTGTACACACACAATAGGTACAACCGTTGTTAGCTTGCAGGGAAGGACCAAAGATCAGTTTGGGAAGAAACCAGGAGAGCTATTAGGAAGGTTTCAAAAAGGCAGCTTGGCCATACACTTTGGGAGCTTGAAAATGGACCACTTGGGCACAGACCCAGGATCTAAGGTCTACCAGTTTTAGAACTGTGGCAGCAGGCATCTCAGAGAGGCCCGTGTCCAAGAACAATTTCTGAGACAGGAGGGAGAATTTGTCCTTAGACCTTCTCATGCTGGGTGGAGACTATTACAGATCTGTTAAAGAACTGTCGCTCAGGGACTACGGTTGAAATCAAGCGTGTCCCACTGCCCTGGGTACTACACCTCTTCCTGAATGTCTCTGGTTTTGTAGAATAGGTTAGACTATGTAGGAACCACTGAGCTGACTCAGTGGATAAATGCTCCAGCCACCAAGTCTAATGAGAGGAATTTGACTCTGAGGGCCTCATGATGGAAGGAGAGAACCAACTCGTGTCCTCTAACCTCTATCCATGGTACATGGGCATACAAACACACTCTAAAAGTAAATATTTGTTAGAGTATTTTTAGAGTTTACTTTTAGAGTGAGCCACGCCCCCAGCCCCTCACTGGGGGATTCTTGGCAGGGGCTCTACCACTGAGCCACGCCCCCAGCCCCTCACTGGGGGATTCTTGGCAGGGGCTCTACCACTGAGCCACGCCCCCAGCCCCTCCCTGGGAGATTCTAGGCTGGGGCTCTACCACTGAGCCACACCCCAGCCCCTCTCTGGGGGATTCTAGGCAGGGGCTCTACCACTGAGCCACGCCCCCAGCCCCTCCCTGGGGGATTCTAGGCAGGGGCTCTACCACTGAGCCACGCCCCCAGCCCCTCCCTGGGAGATTCTAGGCAGGGGCTCTACCACTGAGCCACGCCCCCAGCCCCTCCCTGGGGGATTCTAGGCAGGGGCTCTACCACTGAGCCACGCCCCCAGCCCCTCCCTGGGGGATTCTAGGCAGGGGCTCTACCACTGAGCCACGCCCCAGCCCCTCACTGGGGGATTCTAGGCAGGGGCTCTACCACTGAGCCATGCCCCCCAGCCCCTCCCTGGGGGATTCTTGGCAGGGGCTCTACCACTGAGCCACACCCTCAGCCCCTCCCTGGGGGATTCTAAAAGTAAATAAACATAAGAGGTGTCATCCTAAGCTTTGGTGATTTTTGTCATTTTAAGTAAGACCTTTAATAGGCCATATATATATATATGTATATTTGTGCAGGCAATAGAACCACGGCAGGGAAATGAAGCCATCTGTCACATGCAGGCCAGGAATGGAAGGAGCAGGCATGATGTAATAGGGGTGCCAGGCTGCTGAGATACCTGCGCAAATGAAAATTGATTTTCTTGAGAATTCTTCACGTGAAGAAATAAATTAAATGTGCATTTACTTCTATTTGTTTAAAAACCTCTTTGTTAAAATAAGCACAGCGCTGTGCAGATGAAATCTAATAAATTAGAGAATACCAAATCACAGCCAACCGCGGTCCACACGGACAGCATTTGCCCAGAAAACTCTATGGAGTCACGCCATGAAGCCACTTTAAGGTGTGGATTAATTCTATTTATACCAGTGAGACTGATGGACAGATGTGTCTAGGCCTCTTTAAGTCAGTTTTCTTTTATTCTTTTCCAAAGTACTTTTATTATCATCTTAATTTGGAAAAAAACCCACTGTGTTTCCACTTTGCCTCAAGACAGACACTTTTAACTGGCTATTAAAGTTAATGTAGCTCAAATGGTGCACGAGACAAGTAGGAATAGAAGTTTTCTTCTTCTTCTTCTTTTTTTTTTTTTTAAATCGGTGATTGAACCCAGAACTTTGCACATGGGACCAAAATAAATAAATAAATAAATAAATAAATAAATAAATAAATAAATTTAAAAAAATTAAAAAAAGCTCTACCACTGAGCCACACCCCCAGCCCCTCACTGGGGGATTCTAGGCAGGGGCTCTACCACTGAGCCACGCCCCCAGCCCCTCCCTGGGGGATTCTAGGCAGGGGCTCTACCACTGAACCACGCCCCCAGCCCCTCACTGGGGATTCTAGGCAGGGGCTCTACCACTGAGCCACGCCCCCAGCCCCTCACTGGGGATTCTAGGCAGGGGCTCTACCACTGAGCCACGCCTCCAGCCCCTCACTGGGGATTCTAGGCAGGGGCTCTACCACTGAGCCACGCCCCCAGCCCCTCACTGGGGATTCTAGGCAGGAGCTCTACCACTGAGCCACGCCCCAGCCCCTCACTGGGGGATTCTAGGCAGGGGCTCTACCACTGAGCCACGCCCCCAGCCCCTCCCTGGGGGATTCTAGGCAGGGGCTCTACCACTGAGCCACGCCCCCAGCCCCTCACTGGGGATTCTAGGCAGGGGCTCTACCACTGAGCCACGCCTCCAGCCCCTCACTGGGGATTCTAGGCAGGGGCTCTACCACTGAGCCACGCCCCCAGCCCCTCACTGGGGATTCTAGGCAGGAGCTCTACCACTGAGCCACGCCCCAGCCCCTCACTGGGGGATTCTAGGCAGGGCTCTACCACTGAGCCCCCAGCCCCTCACTGGGGGATTCTAGGCGTGACTGAACTATACTGTCAGGCTACTTTTTTCTTTTAATTTTGAGTCAAAGTCTCATGAAATTGCCTGGGTTGGTCTCAAACTTGCAATTCTTTAGCCTCAGCCTCCACATACCTGGAATTACAGGTCGGTATTGCAGTACTTGGCTTCATTTTTTTGTTGTGTCTGTGTGAGTCAAGGTCTCCTTAATTATGCTCAGACTGGTCTGGAACACAAGACCCCCTCGCCCTCACCTTGTTAGTGCTTATCATTGCTTTGAAGGGACCATGAAACCAAGGGGCTCACATTCTGTTTCTACTGACTGTGGTTGCTTACTTTCCTTTTCCTATTTTGACTTCTGCCTTTCCAAATTCAGTCTGAGCTGTTTTTAGAAAGGGGAAGTTAGTGTTCTCTTGACCTCCAGGTCAACCTAGTCCAGGGTGGGTTTTTTTTTTTTTTTTTTTTTTTTTTTTTTTTTTTTTTGAGGAACTGGAAACCCTTGACTTTTGGAACTGAAAGCCTATTGAGTAAAGCTAACAAAAGAACCAGAGCTTAGATGCATGACACCCCTTCATCTCCCGACCCCAATTTTCTCTTTGGCTAACCCTCAGCTCCATGTCTTCTGTATCCTCAGTGGGATCTGTGTTCGTGTCACCCAGCAGTGAGAAGCAGCAAGTGACACGCTGGCAGAAGCTCACAGTGTCAGGCGGCTGATGCCCAAGTACGTGATGAGATGTTCTTAAAACCCTGGAGAAGTTTCTAGAAGCCGAGTCCTGACCGTGAGCGAGGCGATGGGCGTGCAGAAGCCAGACCACAGCACATCCTTGTCGTGACAGAGACCTTAGCTTGGTCTGTCTTCGGAATATCAGGTGACCCTGGGTAAGGAGAAAGAGACATATTTGACTATTAGGGACCATCTTAGTCACTCTTCTGGTGCTGGTGCTGTGAAGAGACACCACGATGAAGGCAACACTTACCAAAGAAAGCACTTAGTTGGTAGCTTGCTTACAGTTTCAGAGGCTTAGTTTATTATCATCATGGCTAAGAGAAGAGTGGTACACAGCCAGACACGGTGCTGGAGACGCAGCTGAAAATTGTACTTACGCTATCCTGATCCTCAGGAGGAGAGACTACTGGGCCCAGCATGGGCTTTTGAAACCTCCAAGCCCACCCCTAGTGATGCACGTCCTCTAACAAGGCCACACCCCCCAATCCTTCCCAAACTGTTCCACTAACTAGAAACCAAGCATTCAGACATCTGAGCCTAGGAGGGCTCTTCTCATTCACATTAGCACAGGAGCTACAGCGTGGGACTAACGTGGTCACCTGAAGCCCATGGTTCCATCCCAGACCTTCTCTTGGATACTATAGGCAAGCCCTTTGTTGCTGAGTCAAGCCTCTAGGTGTTCACTGGGGGATTCTAGGCATACACTCTACCACTGAGTCCTGTCCTAGTTCTTATCGTCAGATCCCAGGCAGGAGCGCTACTGCTGGGCCCCTGCCCTTGTTCCCTCCCTGACAGATTGCACACAGGCACTGTTGCAGGTGTCAAGGGAGACACAGGTGGTTTGAACTCCAGCGGATGCAGAGGGTGGATGGAGAGACGCGGGATGATTCAGAATGTGTTTGAGTACACCCTGATACCCACCATCTCCACTCAATGTTCTCTCTGAGCTTCACCATTGAGACCTTCTTGTGCCCTGCTGTGAGAGAGAAAGGCTGGTATTTTTCCATTTGGATTCAGACTGAAAACTTCAATAGGATGTGGCAAAAGAATGTGGCAGGCGGCCATGCTGAACCATCCGATGGCCAGGTTAGCTAAGGCTGTGCACTTACCTGGTTCCCTGTGGATATTCACTCTGTAGACACCCTTCTGAGCCTCCCTTCTGGGAACTTACGTCTTTGATGAAGAAACCCAAGTTGCACAGGGAAGCTGGTTTTTAAGGCCAGCCAAGGGTTGGACATGATGTGTTAGGTCTCTGAATGACTCTGGTCCTCAGTGCTAATGGCACTTCCCTATATGCGCTGGTTTAAATGTGACATGTCCCCAATAGGATTATGTGTTCAGACATTTGGTCCCTAGCTGGTGGTAGAATTTGGAAAGAGATGGAACTTTGGGGATGGGATATAGAGTCTTGCTGAAGGGAGTATGTCACTGGGGGCAGGCTTTGAGGTTTTATATCCCAAACCCATTTTCAGGTCTCTCTGTGCTTTGAGACTACCAATGTGATGTGATTGGCTAGCTTCATTTCCCACTATCATGCCTTCCCCACCATGATAGAGTAAGAAACAAATGCTTCCTAAATTTCATTCTGTTGGTCACAGCAACAGAAATGCAACTAATATGGTAACAAAGTACATGTTGAGTAATTTCAAAGCCTCCGTCTGGGTCTCTTTTCCCCAGAGCCTGCCCTGGGGGCTTCCTCCTGGCCTTCATCTTGCTCTTAAGCAATAATTCAAGGCCAGTGACCACCAACCTTCTCAAGCCCCCCATATGACTGTGATTTTGTAACTTCTCTGCAAAAGGCTAACCTTGTATTTTCCTTGGCTTTGTACGAAACGCCTCCCAGGATGTGTTCCAAGGCGGGAAGAGCTCCAAGTTTTTTGTTTGGATTTGGCTCGTGGGTTTTTTTCTGCGTCACACACATACATTCAGCTTGCATGTGTGCGCGTGCACATAGTTTGAGATGGAGACCACATGCAGGCACTCTTCTTGGCCATCTTTCTCCACTGCCTGTGTCTTTGGTTTTTGGAGACATGGACTTGCTACTGTAGCCCAGGATATCCTAGAACTTGTGGAGACCCTCTTACCTCAGCCCCCTGACTGCTAGGATTACAAGTATGTGTCACTATACATCTCTGTCTGATGCTCTAGGTCTCAGAAGTTGGCTTTACAGTTGGCCACACAGTTGCCTTTAGGTTAAAGGTCTCTCCCTCTCCCTCTCCCTCTCCCTCTCCCTCTCCCTCTCCCTCTCCCTCTCCCTCTCCCTCTCCCTCTCCCTCTCCCTCTCCCTCTCCCTCTCCCTCTCCCTCTCCCTCTCCCTCTCCCTCTCCCTCTCCCTCTCCCTCTCCCTCTCCCTCTCCCTCTCCCTCTCCCTCTCCCTCTTCCTCTCCCTCTCTCTCCCTCTCCCCCTCCCCTCCCCTCCCCCCTCCCCCTCTCCCTCTCCCTCTCCCCCTCTTTCTTTGGTTTTTGCATATACGTAGGTCAAAGGTTACCACTGGTTATCTTCCTAGATCACTCTCCATCTTTAAAAAGAATTAATTTATGTGCATGTCTCTCTGTCTCTCTGTGTGCCCAAGTATGTGTGTGTATGTGCCATGTACATATGAAGGAATCTACAGAGGTTAAAAGAGACTATGGACTTCTTAGAACTGGAGTTACAGATAGTTGTGAACAGCCATGTGGGTACTGGGAACTGAACCTAGGTCCTCTGTAGGAATAACCAGTGCCTTTGGCCACTGAATCATCTCTCTAGCTACCCCCAGTCCTTTACTTTTGAAGACAGAGTCTCTCACTTAACCTAGAATTTACCGATTCAGCTAAATTGGTAGTCCAGCAAGCTCCAGGGATCCTCCTGTGTCTGTGTCCTCAGGGCTGGGGTTACAGGGACACGTAGCCACGCCCCGTCTTTCACATCCTGGTGCTGCAGCTCAAACTCAGGTCCTCAGGTTTGCATAGCAAGCATTTTACCTACTGAGCCATTTCCCAAGCTCACTGCTGTTTTTTTCCTCCCCAAAGATCTATTTTTATTAGTTTTTAATGTGCATGCATATGCATGTGTATATGCATGTGTGTGTGTGTGTGTGTGTGCATGAGGGCATATGTGTGTTGAGGCCAGACAACAACCTCAGAATTGCAGTTCACTTCTTTTGAGATGTGTATCTCTCAACTTTACCAAGCAAGACTGTGTGGCCGGTGAGACTTCTGTCTCCACCTCCCAGGCATGGGGCTTACATGCTCACACAGCCACACCTGACTTTTCTATATTGAAGCTTGGGGAATTGAACTCAGAACCTTATGCTTGTAAGGCAAACATTTTACCAACTGAGCCATCTTTTCTTCTTCTTCTTCTTCTTCTTCTTCTTCTTCTTCTTCTTCTTCTTCTTCTTCTTCTTCTTCTTCTTCTTCTTCTTTTTAACACTTTTTTTTTAAAAAGCTGCTGTTGACATCCTTTGAACTGTATTTTCATAGTCCAATGGCTCTGATCAGTCCATAAACAGATTGGAATGAATTAACTGCATCTGTAGGACTTACATCCCATTTCCCTGTGGCTAGAGAGCAGTGGGATGTCTTTGACATTGAAGAGCTAAAATGTGGAAGGCAACACGAAGTGCTGATAGATGGGTTGCTCTCTTCCCATGAGTCTGTTGAACTGTTCTGTATGGTGAGAGAGACCCCTGGCCCCGTCCCAGGAGTTTATCAGGGTTTCTGTCTAGAGAAGAGTGTTTGCATAGAGTATGCATAGAGACAGAGGGTGAGTGTGTATGTGTGTGTGTGTATACATGTTCAGTTGTACATTGGTGTGTGTGCCTGTGAGAGTGTGCTTGGAGGCCAGAGGTCAGTCTTGGCTGTCAGTCCTCAGAACACTGCCTGTTTTGATGTTTTGAGGCAAGGTCTCTTCACTAGCTAGGAGTTTGCTGACTCAGCGAGGCTAGTTGCCCACTGGAATCCGGAGATCGATTATTTCTGCCTGTCGAGTGATCATATTCCAAGCATGAGCCACCATGCTTGGCTGTCTTTTTGTGTGGGTTCTGGGGATCAAATTCAGTTCCTCAAGCTTGCCCAGTAGGCACTTTGCCACTGAGTCCTCTCCTCAGCCTCAAAACAATGCCATTTCTTTCGTTTAAAATTATTTTATTTATTTATCTTTGTTAGCATGCATGCATGCACATGCCATGGTGTAGTTGTGGAAGCATGTTGCTAAAATTTCTTCTCCGAGGGAGATGTCAATATGTCCTCCAATGGTCCCAAGGACAAACCAAGGTGTTATCTTCCAAAGTTCCTACCAGGGAACCTCTAAGTTTCCTAGGCCTACTTATAGAAAACAGGTGAGGGTAGTTGCTGGATCCTGGGCAGCCTTGAAATAGCCAGTATGGCTACAGCATGCCTGTGCCCAGCATGGGTGATGGTTCCTTATCTTATAAACTGACTACATGACCCTCCATGGTAAGGGAAAAGTGCCCCCCCCCCCATTAGTTCATTTATTTACTCACTTTATATCCTGATCCCAGCCTCCCAGTCCCCCCCCATGGCCCCTCCCTCCTTCCTCCTTCCCTTTATCTCTGAAAAAGGGGAGCCCCCCCCATACCAACCTACCCTGCCACAAAAGACCTTTACCAACCCTACATCTGACAGAGGGCTGATGTCTAAAATATATAAAGAACTCAAGAAATTAAACACCCAAAACCCAAATAACTCAATTTAAAAAGGGGGTGCAGAGCTAAAAAGAGAATTCTCAACAGAGGATTCTCTAATGGCTGAGAAGCATGTAAAGAAATGTTCAGCATCCTTAGTCATCAGGGAAATGCCAATCAAAACAACTCTGACGTTCCACCTTATACCCTGAATGAGTAACATCAAAAACTCAAGAGCGACAGCACATGCTGACAAGGATGTGGGGCAAGGGGGACACTCCTCCGTTGCTGGCAGGACTGCAAACTGGTACAACCACTCTGGAGATCAAGTTGGTGTTTTCTCATAAAACTGGGAATATAGACTGAACACGGCCAGCAGGCTAAATGTGGCCATGAAGGAATCAGTAACAGAGCAGAGAGAGAGAGAGAGAGAGAGAGAGAGAGAGAGAGAGAGAGAGAGAGAGAGAGAAGCAGATAGAGGGGGAGGAGGGAGACACAGAGAGGAAGACAACGAGAGGGAAACCAGAGAGTATAGCTCAAAATAGGGTAGTAAGGAGAATGTGTGGCTGGGGGAGGAAAGCCCTGAGCTGGAGAAGTTTGGGGGGGCAATGAGGTGCAAAGATGAGGGTTGTTTAAGGCTGACGTGGAGTCTGCAATGTGCGACAGGTATTTGTGACACTGAGGGAGACTGGAGGCCAACATGCACTCTGGTGTGTTAATAAACACCACAGTCAGCCATGTGTGCCTTTTGCCAATGACAAAGGGAATGACTCTTTTTGGTAGAGGAGAATCAGCTTCACAAATTCCCGAGCAATCTATCTTTTTTCCCCCCGATTGGCCATAATTAGAGGAAATGGAGTGTGCTATATAGTGTTATGTCAACTTGACATAACACTAACACGACATAACATAAGATCATCTGAGGGGAGGGGGACCTCAATTAGGAAGACACCTCGATAAGATGAGGCTGCAGGCACACCTGTAGGGCATCTTCTGTATTAATGGTTGATGGGAGAGGACTTGGACCATTGTGAATGCTCTGTCCTTGAACTGCTGCTCCTGGGTTCTATAAGAAAGCAGGCTGCGTAATCCCTGGCCTCTGCATCCGCTCCCACCTCCAGGTTTCAGCCATGTTTGAGTTCCTATCCTGATGACTTCCTTTGATGATGATGAGGAAGCAAGACCCAAATAAACCTTGTCCTTTCCAAGATACTTTGGTCATGGAGTTTCATCACAGCAACAGAAATGCTAACTAAGAGTTTCCTTTAGACCTAACACCCATGGATGTGTAGCTGGAGTCTCTCTCTTTCTCTTGACCTTTCTCCTCTAGCCCTTCTCAGAGACCCCAAAGCCATGTGAAGTTAGGGCAAAATTGTATGTAACTAGTTGAGAGAGGTAGCTGGATACTCAGGTGAGGGTCCTGTGACCCCACCCTCTCTTTCTTTCCCTAAAGGAAGAACAGCAGTAAGCCTGGCTGCCACACTCTCTGGAGAGAAAGCACAGCCAAACTCAAGATGGCGGCAGTTTGGCTGCAAGAAAAGTCCTGTTCAGCAAGGCTAGAGAACGACTTTCAGAAGCTGGTTTTACCATTCCACTGAGGACTGAACTCAGGCCGTCAAGTTCAGCAAGAGTCATTTCTAAGGCAGGTCTTACCTATGTCAGACCTTGTCCTTACAATGAACTCCACTGGCCTAGGTGCCCAGGCTCAACCCAAGAGTCAGAGAAGGATATCATAACTGAGGGGAGGCTCTTCCACCTGCTGCAGCCAGACAGGATGCCTGGGGCTTAGAGGATGTGGAGTGTCTGAATCATGTGTGTCGAGGCTGAGCGTGTAACACGGAAGAGGTCCACATGTCCTCACCAGAGTGACCACAATCCGGGGCTGGTCAAATCAGGAAAAGCAGATGCATGCTAGGGTTTCCCAATGTGGGTACTGGAGGACAGGAAGTCACCAGGGCTGCCAGTAAATGGAGATCTGGACCACAGGATGAGGTGACTGACAGCTGTGGGTGTTATCTCTGTTCCCATCGGGGGCTTTCTGTAGGAGGGTCAGACTTTAGCGTCAGCTGGAGAAAATGACCAGGAGCAGATGTGAGCAAGCCAGATGTGGGTCTTAGTGGTGGCTCTGATGTTAGCTATGCAAATATGAACATTTGGCCTATGTTCTTAAGGTAGAGATCTCTCCTATGGGCCTGGGGAGATGGCCTCTCCTTGGATGGTAAAGTACTTGCCTTGGAAGCATAAGGACCTGCGGCACATAAAGTTGAATGTGGTGATGTGTGCTTGTAATACCAGACCCAGGGAGGCAGATACAGGTGGATCCCTGGGGCTGTGGTTATTTGCCACATAGCTTAGCCTGCAAGATATGCTCTGGGGTAGTGAGAGATGCTGTCTCAAGGGAGAGGTCTGAAGCATCCGAGGAATGGTACCCAGGTTTGTTCTGGCTTCTACATGCATGCACACATGTACACATAAGCACATATAGAACCACACAAAAAATTGTTCCTGTGAAAGGCAGCCAGTTGGGGAGGGCCATTGGGGAGTAAGCCAAGAATGTTGATAGGGCTGGGCAGTGTGGCTCAGGAGTAGAGCTCTTCATTAGCATACATAATCCTTAGGACCACCTTTTAAGAAAGGTGTCGTTAGTCCTGGGTGCTATGGTTACTTTGTTCTGATGGGAGCCCAGCTAGTGGCTGTAGAGACATATGAGAGAATGGGCATTTCTGTGAGTCAGTCAGAGCCACAGCAAAGGAGGGGAAGCTCTACGAGGCACTCTGATGGTGTGAGAAGCTGGAGACGATCAGAAAGGGGGCTGTGGAGGTTGTGTGTCACACACTGGGGTCTTTGCCGCAAATCTTTGTGGGAGTGTCCATGTGAAAGCAAAAATCCTCTGAAGAGAAATGCTGATTGGTTGGGTGCACAGTCTGTGATCCTGGCAACTTAGGAGGCTGAGGCAGGAGGATTGGAAATCCAGGGCCTCTCTGGAATAGAGTGAGAGCAAGCTTAGATCAGACAACTTAGTGTAAGACTCTGCCCTAAAATAAAACAATGTTTACTAGCTTGTTTGTTTAAAGGGCTCCTATTATATCTCAGTGGTCAAGAGAAGGGAGATCCTGCAAGAAGGTATCTTAGTCTTAATAAGTCTAGGCAACTTACTTGCCTAGAATCCCCCAGTGAGAGGCTGGGGCGTGGCTCAGTGGTAGAGCCCCTGCCTAGAATCCCCCAGGGAGGGGCTGGGGGCGTGGCTCAGTGGTAGAGCCCCTGCCTAGAATCCCCCAGTGAGGTGTGGCCCTCAATAATAAGGTAAGCTAAGCTAACTAAAATGAAATAAAGAAAAAAAAATAATAAACAGAAAATAGACCCAAGAAAAGTGGATCCAAGAGTAAAGGATCATGGCTATAAACAGAAAGAAATCTTGGAGGGCATGGTGTCATGCCAAGTCCCACAGAGCTTTTATACTGGCATCTACAGCCTGGCACAGCTCCTCCCTCCTTGAAACAAGATGGACTTGTGATAATGACACCATGGGAAAGATAATGTGTGGTTCAAAGGCTAGAGACTAAGATACCTTCTTGCAGGATCTCCCTTCTCTTGAACCTAGAATCTGGAAGAAGCTGGTCACTGAGCTGTGAAGATATTTAGTGGGGAGTCCCAAGTGATGAGGGTCTGGGGTCTCCTGTCCAGAGCCACCTAGTAGGTTGGTCTTGGTATGGCAACATCACAGTGGTGGATAGCCTTACTGTAGATGGGCCTTCAGATGCAGCGCCCCCTGCTGACATAGCCACTGTAGCTTCATATGAGACTCTGAACCACAGCCACCCAGTAGGGACACCCATGTCCTGGTTAGTTTTAACTGCCAACTTGATACAACTAGAATTACTTCAGAAAGGAACCTCTGTTGTGGAATTTCTAAGATCAAGATTAGCCTGTGGGGATTGTTAACTGAGATGAGACTTCCCTGCCCACTGTGGGCAGCGCCATTCCCTAGGTAGAGAGCAGCAGGCGGCACCTTTCCGTCGTCCTGTGTCACTTCTTTGGCTATGAAGTGAGTTCCTTGATCAAAGTCAATGCTGTGTGAAATAGCAAGCAGTCCCGCGTTCAAGTTTCCACCTTGACTTCCTTCAGTGCTAGACTGTGACCTGGCAGGGTAAGCCAGATAGAACCTTTCCTTCCCCAAGATACTTTAGGTTAGAGTTCAGCAACAGAAAGGGTGTTAGAGCACCCACAAACTTCCAACCCACAGAAGCTGTGTGACAAATGTTTTGTTACATTTAAATGCTTGAGCTGGGGGGATGGCTCCAGGGGTAAAGGGCTTGCTGAACAAGCCTGAAGACCAGAGTTCACAGCCTCAGCAACCACAAGAAAGTCGGACATGGTGGGGAAGGATCCGTGGGTCCAGTCCTGGGGAGGTGGAGACAAGCTGGTCGCGGAGTCTTGTCTGTGCTGCAGAGCCAGTCTAGCATAACTGGTGAGCTCCACATTCACAGAGAGTCCTTGTTTGGAAATGATTGGGTGGGGACTGGCGAGGAAACCACCCATGTGACATTCTGCTAAAGAGTCTTACTGTGCTTAGTGCTTGTCCCAAGAAACAGGTGAGGCTGACCTCGGAGGGGATGGGCTCTCTGTTCGGTGGAGGAGAGTTGGAGGCAGGAGAACATTCATTTTGAGGCAAGGCTGCCGCTCACATCCAAGTCTTCAGTGAGAGAAAGGGTGAAGAAATGGAGCAGAAAGAGAATTTTTTCCCATCTGGTAAGGCATTCCCCAAGTGATTTTAAAGTTTAATATACTATGCTAATTACTCTTCTAATGTCTGCCACGAAAGAGTGGATGGAAACAGCTTTAGTTTTTTTTTTTTCCTCATGGTTTCAGGGGACATAGTTCACCGTGGTGGGGAGAGCATAGTTCTAGCCTGTGGCAGTGGAAGCTGCTGGTGCAACTTGTTTACATAATAGTGATCCTTGAGCAGAAGGCAGGAACTTGAAGCAGGTACTTCCTTTTAGGTGCATTCCCAAAGCCCCACTTCTCCCAGCTAAGCCACCTCTGAAAGGTTTTACAGCTTCCCAGAACAGTGCCACTAGCCGGGGAAGATGTATTCAAGTATACAACAAGCCTGAGAGGGACACTTCACATTCAAATCACAACACCGACATCACAACTGACCCTGTGCACATCTTAAACACATCGATTTCCAGGATGCCCTGTTAAAAAGGTGATGGCCTTGCGATTGTGAGGATCTGAGATCCGTTCCCAGCACCAACATGCTCTAGTTTCTTTTCTTGTGGACAAGCACTCTGACAAACGAGAGTGTCAGGGAAGAAAGGCTCCTGGGCACAGTTCCTCACAGAGGGAGGCCAAGGCAGGAGCTAAACAAGAACTTGAGGCAAAGACTATGAGGCTAGCTGGCTCACTCACAGCCCAGAACTTACCTGCCCAGGGAACGGGTGCCACCCACAGTGGGTTGAGTCCTCCTGTGCCAAGCAACTGTTAAGACAATCCCCCCCCCCCCTCCCACACAGGGCCCCAGCCATTCTGATCTCGGCAATCTCTCAACTGAGACTCCTTTCTCAAACATCCCTAGTCTGTGTCAAGTTGACAACTAACGCTAGTTAGAATACCATGTAAGAAAGTTGGGCTTGGTGGTATGATCTGCTATTCCCAGGATACTTGGGAGGCTTGAGAGTGGCCACCATAGCATAACAAGATAGCCCTGCTTGAAAACTCAAGGTAGACAGTGACTAAGGAATAATAGCTGAGCTTTACAAGTGACCTCCATGTACTTGTGCTCAAACACATGCATGTACCTATATGAACACACACATACAAAGCACTAATTCCCAAGGCTGATGCATGCATTTCCAGGGCTCTGTCCCAACAGCCCCGCCCCCCAAACCCTGGAGCTGGAGAACAGGAATGGACTTGAAGCCTCGTTACAGACCCGAGGCTTCCTTCACAGATTGCGCTCTATTGATTTCTGTTTAGTAATGACAGATGCAGCTCGAGAGCTCTTCCTCTGGTGGATCCAAGCTGTCAGTCAGCTGGGGAGCAAGGGCAAGAGGGAAGCCTTTCTGTTGCATTGCTATTCATTGGACGGATGGGAGACTGCAGCATCCACACAGGGTACCCACGCAGCGATGGCACAGAGCCTCCAGGTAAGAGGGTCGCTTCCAAGGCTTGAGTCCTGTTTGTTGATCTCACCTGTCCATCCCACCCTGTGTCTTCCTTCCATGAGCCCGCACACTCGACTCGAGTGAGACCATGGCCAGCTTTCATTCTGGTGTCCCTAGCATCTTCTACAAACACCATGATCCCTTCTGCTCCCTCCTCTTCCACCTGTCCCCACCCCAGAAATGACAGTAAGCTCTCTGCCACTTTGTGTGTGTGACTAATGACTTGCTAAAAGGTTTGTGTGTGCTTATGTATGTGTGTATCTCTGTGTGTATGTGTGTGTGTGTATCTCTGTGTGTATGTGTGCGTGTGTATATGTCTGTATGTGTGTGTTTGTATATGTACATGTGTGTGTTTGTATATGTGTGTATGTATATATGTATATGTGTGCATGTGTGCAAGTGTATATATGCTTGTATTGTGTGTGTATGTCTGTGTATCTGTGTTTATGTGTGCACGTATATATGTGTGCATGTGTGTATGTGTGCACGTGTATGTGTGAGTATGTGTACATGTGTACATGTGTGCATGTATATATGTGTGCAGGTGTATATGAGTGTGTGTATGTGTGTTGTCTGTGTGTGAGTATATATGTGTGTGTGTATGTTCACACACATGTGGAAGCTAAATGTGAATTTCATGTGTTTCTTAGGAGAGATCTACTTTTTGTTTAAAGATAGAATTACTCGTTGACATGGGACTTGCCGAGTAGAATAGGTTGGCCATCCAGTGAACCCTAGGGATTCTTTTCTAGGTCCACTTCACACCACTGGGATTACAAGTGTGCACCACCGTGCCTGGGGGGTTCAATAACTGTTTACAGTGTGTATATGTGGCCACATGGAGGTAAGGAGTTAATTCTCTTTCTACTTGTGGGTTCCAGACACCAAACTCAGGTAACCAGGTCCTGTAATATCACTTTTACCTCTCATTGGCCTGTGCTTGACTTTAAAACAACAACAACAACAACAGCAACAACAACAACTTTTCTTGTATGTGTATGTGTTGGCTGCTTGTCTGTGCACCACATGCATGCAGTTTCTATGGAGGCCAGCAGAGGGCATCAGATCCCCTGGAATTAGAGTTATGGGAAGCTGTGACCACTGAGGGGGTGTTGGGGACCAAATTGGGCTCCCCTGAAAGAGCAGCAAATGATCATGACCATTGAGCCATCCCTCTAGGCCCCCACACATGTCTTTTAACATGGATCTCAGGTTCTCATGTTTGTGTGGTCAGTTCTTTACTGACTAGGCTATCTGTCCAGCCACATACCTGTCCACCCCACTCCCATTTTGAGACAGGATGTCTTCACGTTGTAGACCAGGTTAACCTGGAACTCACTAGGTAGCCCATGGTGAAGTCACAGTAATGCTCCTGCCTCAGCCTCTAAAGTGTTGGGACTATAGTGCTAGCAAGTGTAACAAAAGGGTGCATTTCTTGTGCTTCATATGTGCTGCTGTGCAGACAGTGGTTGTCACCAACAGAGAATCCAGCAGACCTTTGTCATGCAGAATGAGAGCTTTCCAGACTGCACAAATCATGAACACGCAATGTCATGAACACGCAAGTGTCCCTGAGCTATTCAAACTGTCACCAAGGTCCGGATGTGGAGAGACAGCATCCCATTCCCTACGTGAGAGTCAGTTTAAATGTCACCACGTGGCCTCCTGGCGGCCATGCACTGCTCCTGTCTCCCACCTCAGCGTCACTGAGCACCACAATCAGGAGGGAGGTTCATGCATCACCACGGGTGCCTTCCAGCTCCAGGTCTCTGTCTGGGAGCTGCTCCTTTCCTGGAGGAGTTGGGGGGACACTTTGAGAAGAGGAACAACACAATGGCAGTTTCCCTACCTGGGGTGTGGGTCATTTCTCTCTGGCACAAGGACCTGTGGACTGGAGATAAAACTTAGGGACCAGTAGGCATGCACACATTGTGCATGTGTGTGTGCATGTGTGTGTTCACCTGTGCACATAGATTAGCATGTACGTATGTGTGCACATGTATGTGGAGGTCAGAGGTCGAAGTTGGATATCTTCCTCAGTCGCCCCTCTATTTTTGAGACAAAGTTTCTCACTGAGCATGAACTCATCATTGCCTCGGCCGCCTGGCCCCCAAGCCCCGTGCCCCCCCCCCGCTTCCCCCCACCCCCCCCCTGTTCTCAGCCTCCCCAGTGCTGGGATTACAAGCCTACAGCATTGCCTTCTCTTTCCATGGGTGCTGGGGATGCGACCTCTGCTCTTCACACTTGTTTGGCAAGGACCTTAG
This sequence comes from Apodemus sylvaticus, assembly GCF_947179515.1. NCBI lineage: Eukaryota > Metazoa > Chordata > Mammalia > Rodentia > Muridae > Apodemus > Apodemus sylvaticus. The sequence continues at coordinate 25,692,418 of NC_067493.1, read as the reverse complement.
AGACTAAGCTGTCTCCCCAGGCCAGAATTTGTCATTTGTGAAAATTCCCTAGGGGGAGGGCTGCAGGGTGACTCAGCAGGGAAAGGCACTTGACCCCAAGCCCAGTGACCCGAGTTCAGTCCCTGGAGCCCACATGGTGGAAGGATTCTATCATTTCACCGATACATGTAAGCCACGACAGGCCACACACAGAGAAATAATTAAATGTAATAAAGTTACTTCCCTGGGTGGAGTCCGGCAGGGCAAGGCCTTTCATCCATGCCTTTGGGAGGCTGAGGCAGAAGGACAGACATCCGGTTTAAGGCCAGCTTGAACTTCAGAGTGACATGTTATCTCAAGAAACAAAAACAGGGACAAGGAGATGGTGGCTCAATGGGTAAAACGATTGCTGGACAAGCTTGAGGGTCTGAGTTCAATCCTCAGCACCCTCTTAAATAGCTGGGTGTGCCGGTGTGGGCCTGTGATCTTAGCTGTGGCACGTGGATAGAGGTGGTCTCTAGGTCCTTGGCCAGATAGTCTAGCCTAATCAGCCAGCTAATAAGAGACCCTGTCTCAAAACGTAAGGTGGATAGATTAGCTAGGTATGGTTACCACATGCCATTAATCCCAGCACTTGGGAGGCAGAGGCTAGCCTGATCTACATAGTAATTTCCAGGATAACCAGTTCATAGGGAGAATGTGGATCAAAGAATCATCATCAACCACAAAGATGATTACGATGATGATGATGATGATGGTGGTGGTGATGATGATGATGATGGAATAAGGAGAAGAATGTCTCCTGAGAAACAATACTCAAGTCTGTACAAGGACTGGAAAGGGGTGTGAAGCCTGTTCTGAGGAAGTTCTACCACACTCCTTGAATTCCCTTTTTCCACCAACTTCACTCAGGAGAAATCCTTTCTCCATTCAGGTTCTCCCAGAAAATGAGTTACCCCAAATTCCACGGTGAGACCCACTGGTCAGAAGACCATATGCCTTAGAGCACTGGTTCTCTCGGCCTTCCTAACACTGTGACCCTTTAGCACACTTCCTCATGCTGTGAAGACCCTCCAACTATAAAATTAGTTTTGCTGCTACTTCATAATGTAATTTTGCACAGCTATGAATCATAATGTAAATATCTGATATGCAGACATCTGATCTGTGACCCTCTAAAGGTTGCACCCTTCAGGGTTTAGAACCACTGCCCTAGTGTGAGGAATTTTCTCCTCACGAACCTCCCAACTCCTTTCTTTGTCCCATCTTTGAATTCTTTATTTGATGGCGAAAAGAATCTGCAATCGTGATGTAGAGGCTTCAGTGTCCGGTGCCTAGACATCAATCACCCAGCAGTAACAGTCTCTATCAGTGTTTTTTTCTTGTAAACAAATATCTGATTGAGGAACGCAAGGGAGGAAGGATTTGTTTTGGCTCACAGTTTGAAAGGGTTCAGCCTATCACGGCAGAGAGTGGCTCGCATTCATGACAATCTTGCTGTGAGGGGCCTTGTCACAGCAGGTCAACTGTCAGGAAACAGAGCATTAAGGCAGACATAGGGTCAGCCTAGGACTGACCCTCATGTCCCGCCCCAAATCACCCACCTCCTTTTGTGGCCCCAGTCATGTTAAAACATACGAGCTTGTAGGGGAGCATTTCATATGTAAACCATAACATGATTACAGCTAATGTCTCGCGGTGAACCCACGAGGCACTCTGAGCTGACCTCAGGCTCCAGAACATTCAGGACGGTAAGTGGCTTGTGTGTTAAGCCATTGTGTATTGGAGAGATATAGTGTAGCCATTGAAAAATAAAAGGAAGCCATTGCTGCTTTTCTCAGAGTTTCTTAAGCTGAGTGTGTGTGTGTGCGCGCGCCCATGCATGCGTGCACACACATGGCAGGGTGGTAGATCTTGAGGGCTTGCTAGTCACCAAGATTAATTAAAATATCAACCTTCCAGTTCAGTAGGAAATCCTGTCTTAAAGCAATTATGGAGAAAGCGATAGAAAAAGGCACCATTGTCCTCTTCTGGTGTCCACGTGTGTGCGTGCAGCTCACTGGCCAACCAGTCTAGTCAAATCTGAGTCTGAGGTTCAATGAATAATGTTGTCTCAAAGATATAAAGTGAAGACTGATCATGGGAGACAACTGACACGGGAGACCCCTGGCCTCCTCACAAACACATCACACATGCACAAGCAACTAACTCACACATGCACACACACAATAACACATGCATACCATACACACAGACATATACACAGACACACACACAATACAAACACAGAAGAAAATACAAGTCTTTGCTGCTTCCTCTCAGAGTTTGCTAGACTCTAAGAGAAGGAAATGCAGATTTGAAGGAAGAAATTCTTACAGATAGATTATGGCTCTTTAGAAGTTAGGCTCAGTGTCAGTAGGAAAACCACTGTGGTGCCCAGGCTTACACCTGTGTTCACCATCACTGAGAGCACCACTGTGGTGCCCAGGATCACACCTGTGTTCACCATCACTGAGAGCACCACTGTGGTGCCCAGGCTTACACCTGTGTTCACCATCACTGAGAGCATCACTGTGGTGCCCAGGCTTACACCTGTGTTCACCATCACTGAGAGCATCACTGTAGTGCCCAGGCTTACACCTGTGTTCACCATCACTGAGAGCATCACTGTGGTGCCCAGGCTTACACCTGTGTCTCACCATCACTGAGAGCACCACTGTGGTACCCAGGCTTACACCTGTGTCTCACCATCACTGAGAGCATCACTGTGGTGCCCAGGCTTACACCTGTGTCTCACCATCACTGAGGGCATCACTGTGGTGCCCAGGCTTACACCTGTGTCTCACCATCACTGAGAGCACCACTGTGGTACCCAGGCTTACACCTGTGTTCACCATCACTGAGAGCACCACTGTGGTACCCAGGCTTACACCTGTGTTCACCATCACTGAGAACATCACTGTGGTGCCCAGGCTTACACCTGTGTCTCACCATCACTGAGAGCACCACTGTGGTACCCAGGCTTACATCTGTGTTCACCATCACTGAGAGCATCACTGTGGTGCCCAGGCTTACACCTGTGTTCACCATCACTGAGAGCACCACTGTGGTACCCAGGCTTACACCTGTGTTCACCATCACTGAGAGCACCACTGTGGTACCCAGGCTTACACCTGTGTTCACCATCACTGAGAGCACCACTGTGGTACCCAGGCTTACACCTGTGTTCACCATCACTGAGAGCATCACTGTGGTGCCCAGGCTTACACCTGTGTTCACCATCACTGAGAGCACCACTGTGGTACCCAGGCTTACACCTGTGTCTCACCATCACTGAGAGCATCACTGTGGTGCCCAGGCTTACACCTGTGTCTCACCATCACTGAGAGCACCACTGTGGTGCCCAGGCTTACACCTGTGTGTGTTCACCATCACTGAGAGCACCACTGTGGTACCCAGGCTTACACCTGTGTTCACCATCACTGAGAGCACCACTGTGGTGCCCAGGCTTACACCTGTGTTCACCATCACTGAGGGCACCACTGTGGTGCCCAGGCTTACACCTGTGTTCACCATCACTGAGAGCACCACTGTGGTACCCAGGCTTACACCTGTGTTCACCATCACTGAGAGCATCACTGTGGTGCCCAGGCTTACACCTGTGTTCACCATCACTGAGAGCATCACTGTGGTGCCCAGGCTTACACCTGTGTTCACCATCACTGAGAGCATCACTGTGGTGCCCAGGCTTACACCTGTGTTCACCATCACTGAGAGCACCACTGTGGTGCCCAGGCTTACACCTGTGTCTCACCATCACTGAGAGCACCACTGTGGTACCCAGGCTTACACCTGTGTTCACCATCACTGAGAGCATCACTGTGGTGCCCAGGCTACACCTGTGTCTCACCATCACTGAGAGCATCACTGTGGTGCCCAGGCTACACCTGTGTCTCACCATCACTGAGAGCATCACTGTGGTGCCCAGGCTACACCTGTGTCTCACCATCACTGAGAGCATCACTGTGGTGCCCAGGCTTACACCTGTGTCTCACCATCACTGAGAGCATCACTGTGGTGCCCAGGCTTACACCTGTGTCTCACCATCACTGAGAGCATCACTGTGGTGCCCAGGCTTACACCTGTGTTCACCATCACTGAGAGCACCACTGTGGTGCCCAGGCTTACACCTGTGTTCACCATCACTGAGAGCACCACTGTGGTGCCCAGGCTTACACCTGTGTTCACCATCACTGAGAGCATCACTGTGGTGCCCAGGCTTACACCTGTGTCTCACCATCACTGAGAGCATCACTGTGGTGCCCAGGCTTACACCTGTGTTCACCATCACTGAGAGCACCACTGTGGTGCCCAGGCTTACACCTGTGTTCACCATCACTGAGAGCATCACTGTGGTGCCCAGGCTTACACCTGTGTTCACCATCACTGAGAGGACCACTGTGGTGCCCAGGCTACACCTGTGTCTCACCATCACTGAGAGCACCACTGTGGTGCCCAGGCTACACCTGTGTTCACCATCACTGAGAGCATCACTGTGGTGCCCAGGCTACACCTGTGTCTCACCATCACTGAGAGCATCACTGTGGTGCCCAGGCTTACACCTGTGTCTCACCATCACTGAGAGCATCACTGTGGTGCCCAGGCTTACACCTGTGTCTCACCATCACTGAGAGCATCACTGTGGTGCCCAGGCTACACCTGTGTCTCACCATCACTGAGAGCATCACTGGTCTCAATGGCATCTCAATGAGATCCTTCTTTCTCTTCCACTTTGTCAGTGCTTTCACAATCTGTGAAACACAATCTGTGTTCTGTGACAAAAATCTAGGGTCATTCCCTCCCAGTACTGACCTGCTGACCAAGACCTGGCGTGGGCACACATTTATCTCCCCTCAATTGCTCTTTCTAGAATCACAGTCTGCAGAGACAGACACACTCTGCATTTTGATCATGCGGGCTGTGGGTGATTTGTTTTCGGATGAATGCTCCTGGCCCAGCCCTTTCTGCCTAAAGTTTCACCCAGGAGGAAAGATCTGAAGCAACTGTATCAAAGGTTACAAAAGCCTTTACACAGCAATCGAGGTCTTGCTTAGCAATTAGAGAGAGAGAGAGAGAGAGAGAGAGAGAGAGAGAGAGAGAGAGAGAGTTGCTTCAGGCTGAAGCCCTCTGTTATTGCATCATTTGTACAAAGTGGAATGTATGTTTCTATTTTGTAAAAAGAATGCAAGTCCAGCTGATAAGGGACAGGCCACTGTCTCATTTGCATACAAATTAACTGGTGCTTCATCCTCAGAGGAAGGGAGGGAGAGTGAGTTTCTTGTTCTAGGGAGTAGCAAGTCTTGTCAAGGAACCTTAGGTATTTGCCAGAACTTTCTGGATGCAAGTGACAGAGACCTAACACAACGCTGTGCTGCTTAGGCAGGGACTTCCTTATCTGCCCCATTAAACCATCGGAGTGGACAAGAAGTGAGCTAGGGAAGGGGGTGAGAGGTCCACTTGGGATTAGTGGGTAAAGTGTCTACTGTGGAAAAAGGACCTGGGTCCAGATCCCAACACTTATGTAAAAGGCTGGGCAAGCTGCTGTCTGTAGCTGCAGTGCTGGCTAAGGATGGGGAGACATGGGGTGTCTCTGGAACCGATCGGCTAGTCAGACTGGCAGAGCCAATGAGCCCCAAGTTCAGTGAGAGACCTTGTCTTAGAAAAGAAAGTGTGGCCAGGTGGTGGTGGCACACACCTTTAATCCCAGCACTTGGGAGGCAGAGGTAGGCAGATTTCTGAGTTCGAGGCCAGCCAGGACTACACAGAGAAACCCTGTCTCAACCCCCCCCCCCCAAAAGAAAAGAAAAGAAAAGAAAGTGTGAAGCTGTTCAGTGGTCAACGTGCTTGGCCCACAAGGTGAGGACCAGAGTTCAGATCTCTATAACCCTCATAAGTCTTTGGTAGGTATGGTGGCTCACCTGTAATTCCAGAGACTTAAGGAGAGACCATGGAGGGGTGGCATTCACTATCTTGTTCCCCCAGCTTGCTTGGCTTGCTTTTTTATACCACCCATAACCACCTGCCCAGGTCTGGCACTGTCTTCAGTGAACTAGGCCCTCCCACACTGGTCAAGAAAATGCCCTACAGATTTGCCTATAGGTCACAGTTATGGGGACATAGTCTCAGGTAAGTCTCTCTTCTCAGACGTGTCTAGGTTTGTGTCAAATTGACAAAAGCCAATTGGCACAATTGACCCCTTGTCAAGCTGACATAGAAACACATCATTATTAAACCATAGCCCAATAGACAATCAATACAATGGTGGCCTGCACGATTCTCTCTTGCAGCAGCTGTAGCATGTAGTTATATGGTTTATTCTGGGATTCACTGTGAAGAGAGGTGTATGTAGCCTTAAGGACCTGACCTGAGCAGAAACTGACAGACTTGATCTGAGACCACAAGTACCAAACAGTGTAGAGGACTGCTGATGTGTTAGGCAGTCTGTGTGTTTGCTAAGCACACAGACACCTGCAGTCTGTTAGGTTTTTATCTACTTCTCTAAGACAAAACTATTTCCTACACGTAATGCAAATTATTTGGATTCAGTGCGGGTAGCTCTTGTGCACGCTGAAATTGGTACATATTATACAAAAACATGACCTTCATTGGTTTTTTACTTTTTAAAAACTTTTTGATGTGGGATATGTGTGTGTGTGTGTGGTGTGTATATGCGTGCATGTGCGTGTGTGTATATGTGTGAATATGTATGCATATGTGATGTGGGTGCATGTGGTGTATGCATAGGGTATGTGTGCATGTGTGTGTGGTGTGTGTGCCCATGTGTGTGTCTGTGTGAGTGTGCATGTGTGTGTATGTGTGGGGTATTTGTATGTGTGTATGGTGTGTGCATGTGTGTCTCTCTGTGTGTATGGTATGTGTGTGTGTGTGTGTGTGTACTCATTCATAAGAGGTCAGAGGACAACCTGTGGTATGTACATATATGTGGTGTGGTTGCTGTGTGTGCACATGCATGTATGTGTGTGGTTTGTGTGCATATGTACGCATATGTGATGTGGGTACATGTGGTGTATGCATAGGGTGTGTGTGCATGTGTGTGTAGTGTGTGTGTCCATGTGTGTGTCTGTGTGAGTGTGCATGTGTGTGTATGTATGGGGTATTTATATGTGTCTGTATGTGTGTATGGTGTGTGCATGTGTGTCTCTCTGTGTGTATGGTGTGTGTGTGTGTGTGTACTCATTCATAAGAGGTCAGAGGACAACCTGTGGGAGTTGGTTTGCTCCACTCTGTGTGTCCCAAGGATCTAACGTCAGGCTTGGCAGCAACTGTCTTTACTACCTGAGCCTTTTCTCTGGTCCTGTTCTGGTGTTTTACCTGTTACACAAACGAAAACTCTGATTGGTGGCAAAGGAAGGCGGAGTTAAAGGCATTCAAATTTCTCCTTTTTCTGTCTTTGCAGTAATTGCATGAGTGCTTATGTTGAATCTACTGTTTAAGCGCTGAAATGCGTTATGCATGACACATTGAAGACCTGAACCATATACAGAAGAGAGCCCAACAGCCCAGAATCCTGGAGAACTTCTGTTTCATAGGAACAATCCATAGCTGAACCCCTGTGTGTGAAGCTCCAACTGTGTCCCTGGGACTTCTCCAAATTACCTTCCACAACCAACATGTTGTTTGTTGAGAGGTTAGATTGCGCAGTGTGCCATTTGGAAGCTGTACCATTCAACTCAACTGTAAGTGCTTCGCTGTGTAGAACGCAGAACAATGAAGAGATTCAGGGCAGAGACAGACAGCATTGTTGGCATCAGTCAGATTAGTTAGCATGTGGTAATAATAATTAAAAAAAAAGCAAATTGGCTGTTAGTGGGTTTTATTTCTCTTCAATATTCTCTACTGGTGGCTGGGGATATGGCTAAGTTGGTAGTGCACCTGCCTAGAATCACCCAGAAAGAGTCTGGTAGTGTGGCTCAGTGGTAGAGCCCCTGCCTAGAATCCCCCAGTGAGGGACTTGGTGATAAGGCCCTGACAATGTTTGTAGTATCAATACTGCAGAGGCAGAGGCAGAAGGACCAGAGATGCTATTATCACATAGTCAGATCCTGTCTCATGAAAGCATCCCTCTCTTCCTCCCCGTGCCTGTATTGCACGGCCACTCACCCACATCCCTGCATCACACAGATGTAGCTCGGACCAGGAGAGGCCAAGGCCTCCCAGAGCTGACCTCCAGCTTGTGAAAACCACTCTGGGTGTTCTGAGGTTACAGTACCATTGTCTATGCAGAGTCTTTAAAAATGCATTTAAATATTTCACAGAGTCTCTAAATTTTTTAGAATTCATAAATTTGCAATGGTAACAAGATCATAAAAGGAAAAGCATGCGCCCAACCAACCAGGACACAGAACCCACTTATTTATATGTTGATCATTTATTTCTATTTTTTTCCACCTGGATTCTCTCCAGAGATTTTATTTCTCATTTCTCAGAGACTCTAAAGACAGATAGCAGAACTCAGTGTTAAATAATCTTCATTCTACACCTGTTCAAATGGCCAGCAAGACACTACTCATTCATCCTTACACACAAACTTCAACCCAGGGGACATGAGAAAATAAATAACCTAATATCCACACCATGATGCCTCTCAGGCTTGCATCAGAAGGCAGATAGCATGGATGGGTATTTGAATTTTCTACCAAGGGAAACTCTCCGAAGTCCCTTTCTTAGAAGTCTGGTGGGCTGGGTACACAATATTAGGGCTGATGCCCGCTTCCCCTCTGCCTGTGTCTATCCAACTGATCCTGAAAATCTTGTTTAATTAATAATATACATAGCAGGATTAGTTTTTCTTTTCTATTTGAACTATGTTCGAAATGAGATGGCTGGATGCTTCTTATAGAAACCCTTTGAAAACGAGACCATGTCAGAAATGAGTGATTTCTTATCATTCGGCATGCTGGCGGGGAAGTTTCAGCCGAGCAGAGAATTGATGTCACCTCCTGCTGTTGTCTCTACCACAGAGGCAGTCCGATCTACTTTCTTCCTGGACCCACGCGTGGGCGCAGCTTCTGCAGGCAGCACTCCTCGCTGCTGTCAGAAGCCTTCTTTCTTCTTTCTGCCTGGAGTTTGCATAAGCCTTGGGAGGCCAGATGGTCCTCAGGTGCAGCACAGCCAGGCAGGGCTGAATGGAGCTGAGTCCTTAGGGACACAGACCACACAACACAGCTCGGCCCTCACCACACAGCTAAAGTCTACACTCAGGAGAACGAGGCTCTCAGAGGCTGGAAGACCTCAGACATGACTGCATTATGCTGTGAACTATATGTCTTTTTGAGCTCTTGGTCAAGGTTCCTGAGTAATTTTTGCCCGAACCACAGGGAGGCTCTATTTGAAAGAATTTCTCTGTTAGGAATATTTATTGGGCCATTACCACCATATACCTGAATGCTCCTAGGCCTTCTGTATGAAATTACACTCCCTTTTGTTCTTGCCTTTTTCAGTCAGGATTGGGGATTGATTCCAGGGCCTCAGCAACAACAGGCAAGTGTCCTTTCTCTGAGCCACGCCCCCAGCCCCTCTCTGGGGGATTCTAGGCAGGGGCTCTACCACTGAACCACGCCCCCAGCCCCTCACTGGGGGATTCTAGGCAGGGGCTCTACCACTGAACCACGCCCCCAGCCCCTCACTGGGGGATTCTAGGCAGGGGCTCTACCACTGAACCACGCCCACCAGTCCCTCACTGGGGGATTCTAGGCAGGGGCTCTACCACTGAGCCACGCCCCCAGCCCCTCACTGGGGGATTCTAGGCAGGGACTCTACCATGGAGCCACACCCCAGCCCCTCACTGGGGGATTCTAGGCAGGGGCTCTACCACTGAGCCACATCCCAGCCCCTCACTGGGGGATTCTAGGCAGGGGCTCTACCACTGAGCCACGCCCCCAGTCCCTCACTGGGGGATTCTAGGCAGGGGCTCTACGACTGAGCCACGCCCCAGCCCCTCACTGGGGGATTCTAGGCAGGGGCTCTACCACTGAGCCACGCCCCAGCCCCTCACTGGGGGATTCTAGGCAGGGGCTCTACCACTGAGCCACGCCCCAGCCCCTCACTGGGGGATTCTAGGCAGGGGCTCTACCACTGAGCCACACCCCAGCCCCTCACTGGGGGATTCTAGGCAGGGGCTCTACCACTGAGGCACACCCCAACCCCTCACTGGGGGATTCTAGGCAGGGACTCTACCACTGAGCCACGCCCCCAGCCCCTCACTGGGGGATTCTAGGCAGGGGCTCTACCACTGAGCTATAGCCTCAGTGTTTTGTTTTGTTTTTTCTTGAGACGAGGTGTCACTGATTTCAAGGTTGTCCTTGAGCTCTGTCTGTAGTCCAGGGTGCCTGGAATTTGACACATCCCTGCTTTAGCCTCCAGAATAGCTAGGACGGCAGACCTACAACAGGAGACTGGTTTATTACACTCCTTGCAGGCATGCAGGTCACTGTACTTAGTACACCCTGCAGTGCCTTCTCTTGTCTCTCCTCTCCATGTGATGCTTCCCCTTCTCCTTCCATGTTGATCCTCTTTCCATATACATGTGTGCACACAACAGATGAGCTATTTATCTTTTAGAGTTTGGCATATCATTTAGCAATGATCGACAGTTCTATCACTTTTCCCATAAAGAGCATGATTTCATTTTCTTTTGTGTCTGAATAGACTTCCATTGTGCGTGAATGCTACCTTCTCTTTACTTGTGTGTCCATTGAGCACATTCTGCTGATCCTAACTCTCAGTACTGTGAACAGTGTAGTCATGGACAGGACTGTTTGCCACAGAGGCTCGTGCCTGTAATTCCAGCACTTGGGAAGTGGGGGCAGAATGATTGTTGTGAGTTTGGGGCAGCCTGGGCTACATGATCAGTTCTGAGATGGTTGGTGCTGAGGGTGAAATTGTGTATGAAAAACCATTTGGCAAATCGTGGATTCTGAGGCGTTGTTGTGTCCTGCTAACTTCAGTCAGCTAGATGACAGCTGTCTTAGATTTTTGTGAAGAACCCCTATACAAATTTCCACACTGGCCACTCTAGCTCATACTCCTAAATTCAGGCTGTCTTTCTTTTCTTCTCTCTCTCTTCTTTTCTTTCTTCTTTCTCTACATATATTGTCCCCATCCCACCCCATCTTTCTCACAGAACCCAGGTTGGCTTCAGAATTACTCTGTGTATAAGGATGACCCTGAGAACGGATTCCCTAAATGTCCATCACCAAAAGGAAAGGGGACAGAGCTGGAGAATTTTGAACACCTGCTTCAGCGAAACAAGACCAGCATGTAGCAATGTGCTTGATCAGCAAACTATAATGTCAGGAGGTGAGGGTATAGAGGCAAACTCTGGGAATGTGGATGGGCTGACTATTTGTAGGGTTCCATAGCTGCCTGCAGCTATTACGAAGTGGGTTTCTGGAACAGAGGCTGAGGAATAAATAGGGAAGAGGGGCAAAAAGAAGTACGGCTAAGACAATATTCACTGATCAAAGCCAGAAACTTTAATGGCACCAGACCTTTTAACAGTTTGGGCAAACCCTTCCCCCCAGACTCCAGGCTGAGTTCCGGTGGAAGTTGTCTAGCTTCTCTTGGAGGTCCTCGTCTTGACTGCTCCGGCAGCTGGGTGGGTCACCTGCTTAATTCAGGAATTCCTAGACCTGGAGGAACAATGAACTTAACCTTTACTTCGAGCACTCCACCCTGGGTGGAGCAGGATCCTGGCTATCTGGGAGAAGTTAACCTTGACCAAAGTCAAACTCTGACCAAGTGCATGACTGCCCCAATATGGCTCTGTACACTATTGGAGGGCAAAGCTGGCTTATGGAAGACAGTCCAGGTACGCATTCCCCAGTTCAAGAGAGGGCGTGGGAGAATGAGCCTGCAGATGGGGCTCATCTGAAATGTTTAGTTTGGGGGTCATGGGGCTTGAGGCAGGGCCTCACTCTGTAGAGCAAGCTGGCCTAGCACTCACTATGTAGCCGAGGCTGCCGTTTGACTCACTGTAGCCAAGGCTGGCCTGGAACTCACTTGGTAGCCCACGCTTTCCTTTCCTAGCTTGGCCTGGTCTCTCCTTTCCTTATCATTGCTAGGGATCCAATCCACAGTCTTGTACATACAATATTAGCATCGGACTAACTCAGGACATGTCCAGCCCTTAGCCTTGCCCTTCCAATCCTCCTGCCTCTGCCTCTTATGTGGTGGGATTGTAGGCCTGTACCACCATGCCAGCCATATATAATTTACATTAAAAAAAATCGTCAAAGTTAAAAATCTGGCTTTTGTCCATTTTACATGTCGGGAACTTGTACTATTAATCTCTGTTCTTTTGTGTGTTTTAAAACATTCCTGATATAAAAAGCCTATGAGAAACCACACCCTGGATCCACGTGGTCCTCTTCTTGTCTTGAGGCTGGGCTGACGGCAAAAGGAGACAAATTCATTGTCTTTAGACAAGAGGCTTTCTAATGACCATGCATCGCCTCCCCGCCCCGCAGGGCAGCCCACGCACAGGGCAAGAGTTGGCTGACTTGAGAGACGCACCCGAGAGACCTTAAAAATATCTGGACACAGTGGACCTTATCGATCACTGTAGCCACAGAAGCGTGTGAACCGGGGCGAGGGGTAAAATGCAATTCAATCAATATATGCCTTTCTTCTGCTCCTGACCTCAAATAATGTATGTGCTGATTAAGGAGCCTGTCACTTAGTTTTAAAAGCAGTGTTAAATATTAATTACGAGTCGTATGGCTCGACCCTGGGACGGGTCACCATCTCCTTCCTTCTGGGGTTCTCCTGGGACACTGAAGGAAACCCCACCTCCACTCCGCCGCTGGGAAACAGAGCGGATTTCGATTAGAAATCACCACCACTCTCTGTTCCCTCTCCCAGTGTTAACTGTGGACAGGACAATTACGGAAACAGAATTCATTGTTCGAATAAGCTGAACTCATAATATTAGTGTGGATTTAAATTTTTTTTTTTTTGGCCAAGAATTAAAAATAACTCCTTCTCACCGTCCCTACCTCCCACCCTCCTGTTCCCTGGTTGCCAGATTTAGAAACTGGGGAACTTTCATAGGTTCCATCCTAGTTAGTATTCGCAAGACAGCTTGGCTCAGAATCATTTTATTTTAAAAACCAAGTCTGCATTGGGTTCCTACGGGGGAGTCCCAGTGCACCGACTTTGTGCTGGGTGCAGAGAGAGACACACGAAGAGGCGGGAGGGACATCCTTCTGGGGAGGCTGAGCATTGGCTCCGAGGTGATACCTGTCCTGGTCAGGATTATCATTGCTATGATGACACACCATGACCCAAAGCACCTTAGGGAGTTGCTCTTGTTAGTAAAGTGCTTTCTGTACAAGCATGGAGACCTGAATCCATACATCCCCCACGAACTGGTAAAAGCCAGATATGGCAGTATACACCTGTTAGACGAATTCCAGACAGGCAGAGACGGGAGGCCCCAGGCTACTGAAAGGCCCTGCCTGTAAAAAGAATGTGGGAAACCATCTGAGGAAGATGCCCAAGGCTGAACTCTGCTCTCACATGTAAACACACATGTGTGCCTGCTTACGTCACTGCATAGGTCAGGCTAGCTGGCCATCCAGTTTCTAGAGCTGTCCTTATCTGTCTCCTATCTTGCAGCTCTGGGATTATAAGTGATACTACGTCTGCCTGCCTGCCTGCCTGTCTGCCTGCCTCTTCCCTCCTCCCTCCCTCTCTCCTTCCCTCCATTCCTCCCTCCCAACCTTGCTCCTGCCTCCCTCCCTTCCTATTTTCCTTCTTTCCTCCTCTTCTCTCTGTCTCTCTCCCTGTGTCTCTGTGTCTGTGTCTGTGTCTGTGTCTGTCTCTGTGTCTGTGTCTGTGTCTCTCTCTGTCTCTGTCCCCCTCTCTCAGACTCATATTCTCACACTTGCAGAGAAAACATTTGACATCTGAGCCATCTCCCCAGTTCAGAAACTGTGTTTCAGATTTTTTGGGCACTGGAAAAATGGCTCTACAATTAAGAGCATATACCACTCTTGTAGGGCCTGAGTTCAGATCCCAGCACCCATAGGGTGGCTCACAGCAGACTCTAAATCCAGCTCTAGAGAATTCAACACCCTCTTTTGTCATCTGCTGGCAACTGTACTCACATGTGCACACCACACCCCATACACATAGTTTAAAAATAAAAGTAAATCTTAAAAAATATTTTATACTCAGTCCCCAAATGCAAAGAGGCTTTGATTGGGTTTCCTGGTGCTTCATCCCTTCCATGTTGGGTTGAAATGCTCCCCTCCACCCCCCCTCCAATAATATAGAATCTTCACAGATGTAATTTGCCAAGATTAGGTCATGATCACTGCCTGCCATTCCAGCCGCCTGGACTCTCCCAGAAGCTGTCGTCTACAAGCAAGTTTCTCAAGCTCCAGTTCTGTGCCTGCTGGTTTGTCTTAACCTCTGCAGGTTCTGATGCTGCAGGTATGGGGGAGATTAAGTACACATGTCTTCAATAGCAAACCAGGTGACATCCAGGTGGTTGCTATGGGAACCACACTGAGTAGCTCCCACTTCACTGTCCCTTGTCAACTTTGCCCTTTGTCAGTAACTTCCTGGTTCATCCCACAAAATGGGAAGTTCACGAGCAGTGTGCTGTCATCAGAGCAAAGTGTGTGTTTGGTAGTTCCTGGTGAAAGAAACCAAAACTTTAGGACAAGGGGTGTGTGTGTATGTGTGTGCTTATGAGTGTTTGTCTGCATATGTGTGGGGACAATCAGGTGTTTTTCTCAATTGCTCTCCACCCAGTCACTCGGCATCTTAATTTGAAAAATAATCTTACTGATTTATTTTAATTATATGTGTGCCTGTGTAGGGATATAGGTGTGTTAGTGTAAATGCCCACAGAAGCCTGAGGGACACTTAGATCCCCTAGAGATGGAATTATAGACAGTTTGGAATCACCTGATATAGGTGCTGGGAACTAAACTTGGGTCCTATGCAAGAGCAGTATGTCCTCTTACTGCTGAGTCATCTCTTCCATCGTCCTGATTTGAAACAAGGTATTGCCCTTGAACCTGGAGCTAACCATTTCCATTATGCTGTCTGACTGATGAGCCCCAGGGCATCCTCCTGTCTCCACCTCCCCAGTGCTGGGATAACAGGCATGTGCCACCACACTCAGTATTTAACATGGGTTCTGGGTCTCGAACTCTGATCTTTGTGCTTGTGTGGTAGACACTTCACCCAATGGAGCTGTCACCCCAGTCCAATGCTCCTACGTGGCTCCATCTCCTCTCTACACTGGCAGCCATGTGACTTCAATGGTTTTGCTGAGCTGTGCCCAGAGACCTTCTGCATAGGCCTCTTGGGTTCTTTGATGAACAAACATTTGAGATTCCTAATTGGGCTACTACCATAGAGAATTATTTTATTATTAGAGATGAGAGGAGCTGCCCTAAACCTTGATCATTGTGTTCCCTTTGTTGGGAGCTTCTGGTAACTGAATACGCCAGTGTTTCTCTTACACATCTCTTTTGTTTTTCCTCCCTGCATAGCTAATCAGTACTCCCTGCTTTATTCTTATAAGAATTCTATATAAGTCTGTTCAATTTCACTGATGTCTTTCTTTCTTTCCTTCTTTTTTTTTTTTTTTTTTTGTGCGTTTGACACACTATTGGAGGACAGTAGAAATTTTTATGTTCAAGGGCTGGGGGAACAACACTCAGGCTCGGATACAACTCAGAAATTATAAGAGGAAATAATTATTACAATAGAGAAGAAATATCACCCCGCTCTACGCTAATGCACTTAACTGTCAAACAAAGAGATCTTTAAGATGATGAAGGACACACTGCGGGGTAGGAAAATTGAGAGGGGAAAAATATGGCGGCAATTTATTCCCAGGGCAACTGGAATAGGAAGGATCCCATTCTGCATTGTAACCGCTTAGGGAGGAAATCGGTGTGAACTGGGGAAGAAGGATAGGGGTTAGGAAAATCAGCTTGAGCACAGGCGTCATAGAATCACGACTCTTACCCACCAGGAGAGAACAGAGACATGCGGCACAGTTGGGAGGGAGAAGGAGAGATGATCCCCATTCAGGAGGTTGGGGTGTTTGACATATCCAAGGTCAATGGCAGAAGGCTGTCACCTTGAAGCATCAAAATAGGACAGAGCAGGGGAATGGGGCCATGGTCAAGTGTTTGCTGAGTTACACCCACCTGTAACTCCAACTCCAGAGCATCTGATACCTTCTTCTGCCTCCAAAAACACCCTCATGCATATTCATATACTGCTTCCACAATGCACATATGAATACCATTTTAAAATACAATAGAAGCTTTTAAAAAGGTTGGCAGCAATTGGGAAAGACAAGTTCTGGCCTTCCAGACATTTCCCATTCACTGTCCAACCTCATCTGAAGTAAATGAATTCTTCATTCATTCTAAGTTTGCTGAGCAAGCTTGAGGACCAGAGTTCGAGCCCTAGCATCCCCAGAGAAAGAGCATATGGTAGCACTCACCTGTCAGCCTTTTGCTGGAGATGCAGAGATGGGTGGATCCTGGGACTCAGAGGCTGGCCAGACTAGCCAATAGGCAAGCTCCAGGTTCAGTGAGAAGCTGTGCCTTGAGGAACAGTGTGGGGCTGCGGAGATGGTCCATCAGTTCAGAGCATACACTGCTCTTGCAGAGGACTGGAGTTTGATTCCTGGTCCCCACACTGGGTAGCTCACACCCACCTGTAACTCCAACTCCAGAGCATCTGATACCTTCTTCTGCCTCCAAAAACACCCTCATGCATATTCATATACTGCTTCCACAATACACATATGAATACCATTTTAAAATACAATAGAAGCTTTTAAAAAAGGTAGGCAGCAATTGGGAAAGACAAGTTCTGGCCTTCCAGACATTTCCCATTCACTGTCCAACCTCATCTGGAGTAAATGAATTCTTCATTCATTCTAAGTTTGAAAAAGTGGAATCGGGGACCGGGCAGGGCAGCGCACATGGGAGACTGAGAGAGAAGGGTGACCTTGTCTCACAATGTTAAGGGCTGACCGTGTAGCTCAGTTGGCAGTGTTTGCCTGGTATGCACAAAGCCTGAGTTCATGTAAGACTGAGTGCAGTGTCATATCAGAGGGGCATCTTCACCTCCGTAGTGAGGTCAAGGCCAGCTTGGGCTGCATGAGATCTGACTTAAAAGAAAAAAAAAAAACTGAGGTAAAAACTGAGTGTTTCTTTTTATATCACAAAAATATAGCATCAGGGTTTTCTTAAAGCCTGTATAGGATAATGCTCAAAACACACTTTAGAGAGGATGGAAGGGAGAAAGAAAAGGAGGGAAATGATGAAATAAGGATGCAAATGAACTCATTGGGGTGGATATGGTGTGACCTGTTCCCCATAGGCGCACATGTTGGAATACTGGGCCCCCAGGGGGCAGCACACTTTCGTGAACCTCGAGGAAGTGGAAGCAGGTGAGTCCCTGGAGGAAGGGAATTTTACAGCCCCTGCTGACAAGAGCACGTGACTTCCAAACCCCGCCCCCAGGCCTGTTCAAGGAGGGCTTCGCTCCCACAGAGGATCTGTTCCCAAGTTCACAGTTGACCTGGCTCCTGCTCCAGCTCTGTGGCCCCTACCCGCTTTACAGATTAGAGTCAAGGGACTCTGAGGCTGGCTTTGTTCTGCCACTGCTAGCCAAAGCACGCATATTTCAGCCACCAACCCGGTGCCGCGTCCTTAATGGCTCCAGACTGTGTCTGCTCTGCTATCTCTGCCTGCAACAGCTGCTCCCTCCGTCTGCCCACGGAGCCAATGCAAGCTGGGTTAGCACTAGTTACTTTTCTCCTCACTAGGACAAAACACTTGGCAGGAAGAGCTTCCGAGATGAAGAGTTTATTTGGGCAAACAGATAAAGGGGGTGTAGTCCATCATGGCGGAGGAAGCTGGGATCGGCTCTGCAGGAGCCACAGACACCTGTTTCTTCACATCTCTTTGGACCAGGAAGCAAAGAGTTTGGGCAAAAGGGGGCCCAAGGTACAACCTCAATCAAAACTGTGCAGGGATCCACTCCTTCCAGTTAGACCCCCCGCTTCCTGTTGTCTAAACTCCCCATATAGCGCCATCATCTGGGGACCAAGTATTTAAACACAGGAACCGATGGGCGGCGGCTCACAGTGGAATCCTAACACTGAGCAGTGCACCGATTTCTCGCGCCCATTAGCATCCATCTGAGCCCAGCACTGCCTCGCTTAGCCCTCATTAGGAACTCTCTTTGTCTAACAAAGTCCAAAGTTCCCAGCAGTTTTTAACTAGTGTTAACAGTGGTCTGTCTAGACGGGGGTTTCTAGGAACTTGCCATCTTGTTCAAAGAACTGAAGAAGTGTGTGCTCAAAGAGAGAAGCAGCGAAGGATTTTATTCAGAATCAAAGCTGTAAGGAAACACAGAGCTCTGAGCAAGTATGCCGCTCGAGGGCCCCTGGTGACTTCCTTTTACCGGTTCTTGAGGGATTGGTTGCTATAGGCGGAGTGAGGGTGGTTTTCTGTTTTGATTGACAGATGGGTTATGTGGGTGAGCCTTAGTTGAGTGTACACACCCTTTCCCACAATGCATCTGATTTTAACCATATGTACATCCAATCATGAGTAAGATGGCAAATTAGGGAGTATTTCCTAAAAGTTCACCCACAGGATAGTTTTGTCTTATTGAACATGCACCGGAAACCAGTCCAGGAGGTATTGGTCCGCCGCTCCCAGTTCCAGAATATACTTCAGAATGGGTTTAGCAGCAAAAGGGGAATTTCTAGGGAGCCGTAGTTTGGAGTAAGACTAGACTCTTGGACAGAGAAGGGAGCGTAAGGTTTGAAGAAAGCGGGCTTTTCAAAAGTATGTTTATGTCATTGAAGCCAAGTGGGTTTCAGGTCACTAAGTCGTCCCTGTGCTTGTCTGCCTCGCTAGAATATCCACCACCATCGAAGCCTTACCCACTCTTTCCAGTCCCCTCAAAGCGCTATCTTCTATTCTCAGCACTTCCTGTACGTGTTTTCTCTGTGCGAGCACCCAGACGCAAGCTTGTCCCCCCAGACTGCCCTTGAACTCTCCCTTCTGATGATCCCTTCCAGCTCGCTCTGTCCCATGCAGTCCACTGATCCAGCTTCTCTGGGTCTCTCTCCTGGTGAAGCCCACAGCCACACCTCACTGTCCTGTGCTTCCTTCTTTCCGGCTACCCAGAGGGGGCGCCACACACCGCCTGTGTCTCCTGGGCAGCGCTCCACCTGGCAGGCAGGCCTGTGTTTTCATTGCACTTAAGATTTGTTTTTGTTGCAGATGGTAAGACACGCTTTCACAGAAATGATTGCCCCAGAGGAAGATTATACTCACAAATCCCCAGGATGGGGAGGTGGGGAAGTTTACAGGGCACGCTGGGAAGCACCTGCCCTGGTCAGGAGGGCTTCCAGTGTGACTTCAGAAAATGGATCCCTAAGGCTGGGCAGTCAGGTTTAGCATTGAATATTTGCTTTGTTGTTTGGTTTGGATTACACACACACACACACACACACACACACACACACACACACACCCGTGCTGGAGATCAAACCCAGGGCCACCAGTATACAAGCACCGAGCCCTATCTGCAGCTCTCAGGGCTGACTTATTTGAGTGATGCCAGTGTGCTCTGGGTCATGGAAACTATCCCTGGTTTGTCTGGGGCTGGCCCTGAGGTGACTAGGTATTGTGTGACTTCTTTTGGGAGACATGAATAAAAATGTCTATTCACCTCAGATACGCTGCTGACAACAGACATTACTGTCCATCCACGTCCAGCAGCTGGATCAGTGATTTTTCTGGGACTACATACAGGAGCATTTAGGGCTAAGAGGCAGCTGCATCACCAAAAAACGCACACCAGCACACACACAAATACAAACATATGAACATATATACACAAATACACACAAATATGCATGCACATGTAAACACACACACAAATATGAACACATACATGCACATATACACACATATACATGCAAATATATTTATACACACATACATATACAAATATACATTTATACATAGACACAGATATACATATACACACAAACTAACACACATCCAAAATACATATACACAAATACATACACATATATAAACTACATATACGCATATACACATACACACAAATATACACACATGTACACAAATATATATATATATAAATACACACAAAACCTCAAATGAATACACACAAATATACATTTACACACAAATATACATAAACATACACACAAACAAATATACTTATACACACATATATGCACAAATATACGTAGACATATACACAAAAATATACATGTAAAATACATATATACAAACATATACACACAAATATAAATACACATACATACAAACAAGCATACATGCAAAATACATATACACAAGTACACACACATGTATAGACACATACACACACATATATATATATATATATACACACACAAAAATATACATATCCACATTTACACAAACATACATGTTTTAGGTATGAAAGAAGCAAGGCTTTAAAAATATGTAGGTTGGTGGTAGTGGAGATATAGCAGGATCTAATTGGAGGCTCGGGCTATGAATTTGATCAGGTAGCTAAGAATGCCTCTCCCTCAGCTGGTTGCTGGGTGACAGCTATCTGGGAAGGGGTGTGGACTCAGGGTGCATTAGCTACTTTTAGTTACTATAGCAAAACACTATGACCTAAAGAGATGTGAGGAAGAAAAAAGTTTATTTGGGTTTATGGCTCAGAGGGAGAGTCTTTAATGGCAGGGAGGTACAGTAGTAGGTGGCACAAAGCCAAGTGATTGTTTTTTGTCACACAGGAAGCTGAAAGTGAACTCTAAATGGCGCAAGGCTATAAACCCTTCAGGTCTTCTTCCTCCTGTAAGGCTGCATCTCCTACAGGTTGCCTAACATCATCCAAAACAACACTGCTGGCCAGCCATGACCAAGTATCCAAATACACCAGCCCTTGGGGGACCTTTCTCAGTCAGCCTCTACAGGTGCCATGCAGTCTCTGAGGGGGAGGGGCTCGCAGGTGAAGGCTTCTTGTCCATTGTACCACCTCCACTGAGGCAGCAAGGTTCTGACTGAGGGCAGCTGGGGACGCCCACCGCTCACGGTGGCCCACCTCCTCCCTTAACAAGAGGCAGCTTCAAGCAAGACGGCCGTTATCGAGCCTCCCTCGTCTGCTTTCCCTCACGATATCGGGTTGGCTTACTTATTTATTTATTTTTGCATTCATTCTCCGTCTTTAGCATATCGCTTTCCCATTTGCTTTTATTACAGGGTATGCTAATTGCTGTAGAGGAGGAAGACATTACATGGAGTGTGTACACACACATCCTCTAGTGGGTTCATTAAGTGTTAAATAATTAGGTTATTGGTGTTTTAAATGCTCTGTTATGCAAAAAGGAGAAATACTTTGTGGGTTGTTAAGACAGATGTTAGAGAGAGTTTTAGTGATTTTAGGAAATTGCTGAGAATTTTGAATGAACTGGGAACATAGGATGGGATCTTTCTGTTTAAAAGGTGCACTATAGATGCAGAGACAGGAGGATAATAATTTATAATAATAATTTCTAGACCAGCCCTGGTTTCAGAGGAAGATCCTGTCTTGAAAATGTGAGGACTGGAGATGTAGCTCAGTAGTTGGACACCTGCCAAGAGCCATACAGTGAGAGGCTGGGGCGTGGCTCAGTGGGAGAGCCCCTGCCTAGAATCCCCCAGTGAGGGGCTGGGGGCGTGGCTCAGTGGGAGAGCCCCTGCCTAGAATCCCCCAGGGAGGGGCTGGGGGTGAGGCTCAGTGGGAGAGCCCCTGCCTAGAGTCCCCCAGTGAGGGGCTAGGGAGTGGCTCAGTGGGTAGAGCACCTGCCTAGCATGCACATAACCTGAGGTTTAATCTCTAGGAGAACCTTGCCACCATGACCAGATGAAAAATAGTTTCTCATATTGATTTATCTCTGAGCTGCAGAATTTTACTCTGTTCTTTTAAATGGCTACATAATATTTCATGGCATGGATGAATCAAAAAGTCAATGATTGAGTCCAGAATGAATCCCACCACTTGGTCTCCTGAGGAAAGCTTGGCTTCTTTCTGTCTCCCACCCCCACAATAAACAAACCTAAAACATCATTGAAGTCTTTCTATGATTTCCCGTCAAATTGCTGCAGGGCTCTAAGAACCCCTTTCTCCTAATCCCACAGCTTGTAGTAATATATACAGTAAACAGCTCCCATCCGAGCATGCTCTGTAATCTTGAATTTATACTAGTTCAGGTAAGGCTGTCTGTAGTTGGGGGCTGGAGAGATGGCTCAGTGGTTAAGAGCACTGACTGTTCTTCCAGAGGTTCCGAGTTCAAATCTCAGCAACCACATGCTGGCTCACAACCATCTGTAATGAGATCTGAAGCCCTCTTCTGGTGTGAAAACAGCTACAGTGTACTTATTTATAATAAATAAATAAATCTAAAAAAATAAAAAAATAGACTGTAGTTGAGTGACTTGTTCAAAGGATACACATTTAAAACTTCAGTAGATATTTTAAAGGTTAATTTGGCTAGATGTTACAATTCACACCCAAGAACCAGATGATGGAGAATCTGGCTTCCCACAGTCTGGCTAGCACCAGAAGGTATTAGCACTTACAATCATTTTCTGATTTAATAATGAAACATGGTAATCCCACAATTAGCATCATTTCTACTTCCCAGGCTGCTTAGCATGGTTGAACCTCTCTCTGCCAAGCTTGCTAGGCAAATTTGATGTTCTTCTGTGAACTGTCTCCTTATCTTTTGATTGATCTGATTGACTGATCTCCTTATCACCTCTATTGACCTGACACCTCTATTTTCCCGTTCATGAAATGGGGACAATAGTAAGATTCATAAATATTTAATAAGTGAAAGAACACTGTATCTAATAGCAGGGGGCACACTGTAATTCCAATACCTCAGGGGTAGAGGCAGAAAGATCTTGAGTTTAAGGCCAGCCTTGGCTACCTAGCAAGATCTTTGGCAAAAAAGAAAAGTTTTGAAGACATCATTATTTTGACATACTGGGTGCCAAATATGGGCTAATGCCACAATCCTTTAATACAGTTCCTCATGTTGCAGTAATTCCCAGTAATAAGATTATGTTATTACGACATCATAATTGTAATTTTGCTACTTTTTGAATCATAATGTAAACATCTGACATATGGAGTATCTTATATGTGACCCTGTGGGTCATGATCCACAGGTTGAAAACTAAAACTACTGACTTTGATTTTTGTTTGTTTGTTTGTTTGTTTTAAAAATATGCCTCTCATACAGTAACCTTGTGAAGAAAAGGTTCATATTAAAGTGAGAGAAAGATATTATGGGCTGGATGATGTCAGGAGCCAGCGGCAACGAGAGTTAGAATAGGCAACAACAATCGTCAGGAACTAAGATTGGGGATGGGTAGTTGGCTCAGCACCTAAGGGCCCTTGTTGCTCTTCTAGAGGACCAGAGTTCAATCCTAGAAGGCATGTTCAAAAGGCAGGTATGGTGGTTTGCACACTAAAGAATCCAGCACTGGGGTGGAAGTGACAGGAGGCTCTCTGGAGCTGGCTGGCCAGCAGGAGACTGCTTCAGAAGATAGATGGTGTCCTGAGGAATGGCACCTGAGGTTGACCTTTGGCCTCCAATGACAGGCACAGGCATGTGCATGTGGATACCTTCCAGCCACACACAAAAGAACTAAGGCTGGGGATTGAAATTCCGGTGATCAGCAGGGGCAGGTTTAGGATCTGGAGGGGGCTGGGAACTTGGAGTTGCGTGGACAGTGCACAGGGATGGGATATGTTGTGTGTTTCAGTGAAATGGTGTAGCAATACTTTTATATATAAATCCTGGTGGCAAATTCCTGCTACCCGCCTGAATGTTTAACACTCCTGAATGAAACACACATACACACACACACACACACACACACACACACAGCCTCTATATTTTGATATGCCTTAATCAGCTCAATGACTGGGTCACTTCCTAACATCCATGTGGTTAATCCACCTCCTGCTGATAATCCCCAGTTATTACTTACTAAATCCGATATTCTATCTCGGCTGCCCTGGACCCAGTCAGGCAGTCCTCTTGGGCTGCCCTTCCCAGCTCCTGTACTATGCCTCTCTGTCCTGCAGTCTCCTCAGGAATGGAAGATCTCTTCCTCCTTCTCACCCCCTGGCAAGGAAGTTCTCCATCTTCTTTCCCTCTCTCCATCCCAAGCCAGAACATTTCTCAAGTCCCGCCTCTGTCTGCCCTGCCCAGCCATTGGCTGCCAGCATCTTTATTCACCAATCAGAACCAACGTGGGGCAGGGGCCCTCAGTGTCTTTCCTGCAGACACTTGTGTGAGCAGTTTTGGGGCACATGACTAGTGTTTGTAACACAAGCAGCTCCAAAATGAAAGCCATTATTTGTTTGCATCTCAATATTCAGAGGGTCCAACCAACCTGCCTGTGGTCACACAGGACAAAAGCGGCAAGACGCTGAATGTGACCCCAAAAAGTATGCCTGACCTTAGTCCATGAGGACTCCTTTACCCCCTCTCTTCTGTCATGTGTGCATGTATACGTGTGTATGTATGTATTAGTGTGTTTGTACTTGCATGTGGAGATGTGCAAGTCAGGGATCAAGGACGGGCATCATTCCTCAAATACTGTTTACCTCGTTTTCTGAAACAGAGGCTCTCACTGCCTTAGAAGCTCTATTCTCCAAGTACACTGGAGTGCCTAGGCAGGGAGCCTGGGTATTCCCCTGTCTCCACTCCTCCAGTACTGGGATTACAAGTACACACCACCACTCTGACACATATTCTGGGGAATCCCAGACTCAGGTCCTCATGTTTGTGTAGCCTACTAAGCCGTCTGTCTCCACAGCCCCACACTACCCTTTTGTTTGATTGGCCGAGTTTTGAGACAAGTCTGGTGAAACGCAGCCTGTCTTTGCACTTACTCTGTAGCCAAGACTGGACTTGAGTTCCTGGTGTGCCTGTCTACACATCGCAAATGCAGGGGTTACGAGGAGGAATTCCCAATGCCCCAGTCTTTGTAAGATATTGAGCCAAACTGCTTTCCAGGTGGGCTCTGCCCTTATGGAAGCCCGCCACTTTGTCAGGTGTGAGGTTCAGCATTCCCCCATCTCCAGATTTCTCTGCTGAGTTTCAAGAAGAAAATGGGAAGCTTCCCAAAGCTATTGTGCGTCTTGCGTTTCCCTCTCAAGCAGGAGACGCATGTGTTACCTTGCCAATTACAGCAGAAATGAACTGAAATTCCGGGTTTCAGAAGAAAGACGTTGATCTGCAGGTGCCTGTCATTAGGGGAGCTCAGGATGCCGGACGTTTGTGGGTACAGCCGGCTCTAACTTTGTGTTCAGAAACAGACCATGTGGGCTTCTGACTTGCCGTCACTCATGCTAATTCTAATCCGTGCATGTCTATTTCAATGTTGTAATCTGGCATAACTATAGTAAATAAATCAGTGACACCTTCCCTCAGTGGCAGAACAGAAATGAACTTTTCCCTATGAAAATAAAATAAGAATTTTATTTATTATTATTTTTTTTCTTGAGACTGGCAAAACCCTGAAAAACAGCCATAAAGAAATGATTGGTTGCCTCTCTTCTCTCTTTCTCTCCATTTTCTTCCTTTCTTTCTTTTTGGGTATAAACAAGTCACCTCTCATATCCAGCCCTGAACAGGAATTGAACAAATAAACAGGATATGGTAGGATTGTGTAGCTCTGCCTTATAAAGCCCCACCCATGGGGCTGGTGAGATGCCTGAGTGGAAAACCACTTGGTGCAGAGGCACCAGGACCTGTCTGCATCACCAGCATCTGAATGCAAAAGTCAGGCGGGGGTTGGGGGATATATCTAAGACCTCAGCTCTGAGGAGGTGGAGGCAGGGGGACTCCCTGGCTGGCCAGCTTAGCTGATGTGGCAGAGAAGTGTCAGGGTCAGTGAGAGACTCTGCCTCAACAATGTGAAAATCGACAAAGACACAAGACATCAACCGGCGACCTCTACTTGTGTATAAATGGTCAAGCGAATACACATAGGCCCATGCATATATGTGTTCATGAACACACACTACACACCGATATATACACCACACAGGGATATATATGATTTAAAAATTTTCAATTATAAGAAAGAATCTAGAATCTAGTCTGTCAGGCTGGAGGACCTGACTGATTATGAATGACACAGGAGACGGGTCAAGTGCCTGGAAGTTATTTTAACTTGTGGATAGTGGCTAGGCACATATGAATGTATGCATGTGCATTGTAAGGTTTTGATGTAGCATCTGCATAAATCATCGCCAAGTCAGGAGTGTTTCCGCCATGGGAAACTGAGTCTGATGTCTCAAGTCTTGAGCTGGAGAGATCTCGGTCTTTTCTCACCTGCCTGAGTTCTAGAGTCTTTTTGTGTTCTGCCCATGCATCCTGTGTGAATATCTGGGCAGATCTTCAATGACCAGGCAAGACACCAGGGGAGTCTGTCCCACAGCCTACAGTTTGATATGCAGACCCTACCCAAACTGGTTATTCTAAGGTAGGGGGACTTGGTCCAGGTAAAACAATTCAGCATCTTTAAAGACAGAGATGGTTGGAGATTGCACTGGCTGGTTTTGTGTCAACTTGACACAGGCTGGAGTACCTGCCTAGAATTTCCCAGTGAGGGACTCAGTACATAAATGCCCCTGATTCCGTTCCCAGTTCTGCATAGGTACATAGTTCTCTGACTGTCTTTGAAGATAGTCAGGAGCTGTGACTAGTTTTAGCTTTAATGGTGGATCGTGTTTATTTGGAAAGATGGCTTTAGATCAAGTGAGGGAATGCCCAGGAAGTGCTTTTAAAGGCTCAAGAGATGCCCTTGCATGGGTATAAGAAACATAAATCTGGGTATTGGCTGTGTGTGGAAATTGTTGAAGCTGGATGAGAGCTCTGGGAGCTCAGGGCTCTTCTGTCTTTGGAAGGTCGTCACTGCCACCCAAGGCTCCCCTAGGCGGCAGTAGAGCCCAGTGATTGAGATGATGTGGAGTTAGGATAGATGGATGGGTGTGTATGTTTCTCCAGGATGGGTTCATGAGAGGATCCTACGAGGTAATATTGACTTGGGGTCTCACCCACGTTGCTTCGTTATCCCTGGATTCTTTCTTTGAAAGGGGATCTGGAAGTTTATTAAAAGTCGTTAAAGGCCACCAGCTCAGGGCAGAGGGGACGGCTCAGTTGGTAAAGTGTTCAGCTTGTGAGCTTGAGAACACAGTTCACATCCCAAGTATACGCATCAGGAGGCAGGCAGTCTAATATGTATATGGATCCACAGGTACTATCTGAAGGGGTGACTTTCGAGCAAGCACCTTTGTCTTCTGAGCCATCTTACCAGATCCTCGTTTTGCTTTTGTTTTGAAACATTGACTCCTGTAACTCCAGCTGGCCTCAAGAAGCTTAATCTATACCCAGGGATGACTTTTGAATTTCTGGTCCTCTGCCTCCACCTCTGAAGTGCTGAGATCACCTGCAG
Source organism: Apodemus sylvaticus (assembly GCF_947179515.1). NCBI lineage: Eukaryota > Metazoa > Chordata > Mammalia > Rodentia > Muridae > Apodemus > Apodemus sylvaticus. The sequence goes on along the minus strand of NC_067493.1, from coordinate 25,664,807 downwards.
AGACCACCATGCCTCATTACACAATGGTGGGGATGGAGCCTAGGGCTCCCCCATACTAGGCAAGCACCCCACTAACTGAGCTGTGCCCAGCTTTGTGTATCTTATTTCTAACTGCCTCACCAAGAGGCAATTGGGGTCTCCCCAAGGTAATAACATTCTTCCCTTTACCTGTAGGAGAGGATTGAGAGTAACTGGAGGACAGAGGAGCTCTGTTCAAGGCTTCAGGAGAGTCTGAGGGGGCTGAGGGTGGGTAAACTTCCCTTCCCTTAGCGATGCAGGTGAGCATTTCAGAGGCGGCAGTCCAGCTTGCTTGTCCTAGTTCAATCCTCTGAGTTTTGGAGGGCTAATGGTGGATTCTTGGTAAACCGAATAACTGGTTCTTTATCACAGCTGTCTGGCTTTCTGGCTCAAATCTGAACCTGTTGCTCTGGGTTTAGCAGTAAATGAGGCTGTGACCAGTGAACTCAGTCTGGAGAGAAGCTCTGCTTAGAAACACACCAGGAGCAAACCTCCTGAAGCCAGGACCAGACACGCAGCTCTGGAGCTCTTCAGGTCGGGCACAGGAAGTGGATCTGCCTTCCCCAAAACTGTCTTTAAGCAACTGCAAGATTGTTGCCATTTCTGTTAAAAAAATTTATATATTATTATTTGTGTGGATTTGTACGTGTGTGTAGATATGTGAGTTTGTATGTCCGTATGATATACATGTATGTGTGTGGTATATGTGTGTTTGTGTATATATATATACATATATATATCAGGTATATATCTACATATGTCTCTCTGTGTATGTATGTGATATATATGCGTGTATGTTTATGTGTATATATGTATGTATGCATATTTCTGTGTGTCTATGAGGTGTGTGTGTATTTGTGTGTGTGTATGTGTGCCTGTATGTATAGGAGTTGATGTGTGTGTATGTGCTTATGTGTGTGTTCATGTATGTGTTGACATTTGTGTGTGTGTATATGTATATGTTGTGTGTGGTATATTTGTTACTCCTGCATGTGTGGCGGCCAGAGGAGAATACTGTGAGTCCTTCCTATCACTCTTCATCTTATTGCCTTGAAACAATGTCTGTCTCTGCACTAGGAGCTAGGGTCGTAGCCAGCAACCCCCAGCAACCCCCAGTCTCCACACTCCATCCTGGTAGAATCTTTCTTTAGTGCAGGAGTTTATTTGACCACACCCAACTTTTTACATGGGTGCTGGGGATTTGAATACAGGTCCTCACACCTATGCATCAAGAGCTCCTACCCAGTGATCCACCTCCCTAGCCCCTTGTTTTGTTTCTGAAATGGAATCTTCCTGTGTATTCTAAGCTGATCTTGAATGTGTGATCCTCCTGACCCAGCCTTCTGAGTGCTGTAATTACAGTTGTGCACCATCACATAGGGTTTATTTTTATTATTTTAATGCCACATCTGATGAAGTAGACCATGATCATCTGACATGTGTTAATTAATACACAGTACTAGCTATCACGTTAGGGACACTCCCCCCTGAATAGCACACGAAAGGCCTGGCCATCTGTCAGGCACACAGGGCAGGTTACCAAGGAGGACATGGAGGACTGAGAAGGCAATCTAGAAGAACTCAGAACCACTTAGGAGCGCTCATCAAATCCTGATTACCTCTGATCTCGTAGGACACCAAAAATCTCCAGTTAGCTGTAAGGAACCATAGCGAATTCACGCTTAACAAACACTGTTCTGCTTCTGCTTACTAAAATGTTTCAGGTGAATAAGGAAAGAAGAAAACAGCTTGCCCTCTGGTTTCATTTCCATCGCTGTGATAAAGTACTCGGACAAAAAGAAGCTTGAGGGAGAAAGGATTCATTTTAGTTCACACCTCTAGGTGATGGCCAGTTCTTGTGGGGACGTGAAGGCAGCAGGAACTGGAGGCAGCTGGTCAGCTCGGGTCCCCAGTTAAGAACAGGGAGCCATGAAGGCGTGTGTGTCAAGTGCTCTGCTCACTTTCTGTTCTCTCATACAATCCAAGGCTGAATTAGGGAATGGTGCCGCCCACGGGGGGCTGGGTTAACTAACAGCCACTGAGACTCTCTTCCCAGGTAACTGTAGGTTGTCAAGATTGAAAACTAAAACTAAGAATGTTTTAGTTCTGGTCTGGGAGGGGGGGAGGGCCTTTCCCAGTGTCTCCCTCCACCAACCAGGGCCAAATGGCAGACTTGTGGTGGCAATGGTAGGGTGGGGGTTGCACCCCTATTCTTTACAGCAGCCAGACCCTTCCAGCTCGCTTCTGGCTTCTCCCAGTTCTTTTGAAAACAGTGAAGTCACTCGCTGAAACCCTATTAGATTTGAGTCTATTATTCTCAAAGCATCCAAAATCCTGGGGATGTCTGCCATCAGATGACACCTTTCAGCCGGCAGTAGTGGTTCCCAGGAAAGGGTTAAACTCCCAAAGCACTTAGCAGAAATCAAAGACTAGCACACTCTCATTATCTGCTAACAAACAGATCGGGTTAATAGCTGTCACCACTGCTTTCCACACAGCCTCCTATCATGGTGTTCTATGAGTGCTGACATCGCGTGTTTGCCACAACTTGACAGAATAATAGCGGCTCCCACCAGAAGTTCCCTTTAATGTTTTACATACTCTTTCCTGCAGGTTGCCTCAAAGGATTTGAATAATTACTGTGTTTAATGGGGGAGATCCTTCCCTTGTCTAATCTCCTCCTGCAGAAACGTTGGTGAACGTTCCAGAGTGCCCAAGGGTGTCTGACTCTCCACATGCATCCACAAATTCACTCATTCTTTAACTTTTTCGGAACCCAAGGGCCTTCTCAAATGGTGGGGGCACACCTGTCTGCTGAGCCATGCCCCCAGCCACTCACTGGGGGATTCTAGGCAGGGGCTCTACCACTGAGCCACGCCCCCAGCCCCTCACCTGGAGGATTCTAGGCAGGGCTCTACCACTGAGCCACACCCTCAGCCCTTCACTGGGGGAGTCAAGGCAGGGGCTCTACCACTGAGCCACACCCCCAGCCCCTCACTAGGGGATTCTAAGCAGGGGCTCTACCACTGAGTCACACCCCAGCCCCTCACTGGAAGATTCTAGACAGGGACTCTGTCACTAATTCCTGCCCCCAATCTCTTTGTACATCAAAAAGATTAATTATATTTTTATGTGTGCTTGTGTGTGTGTGTGTGTGTGTATGTGTGTGAGTGTGTATGTGTGTGTGTTTATGTGTGTCTGCCACATCTGAGCAGGTGCTTGCTCATGGAGACAGAAGGGTGTGTCATCAGATCCTCCTGGACTGCATATACACTTGGTTGTGAGCCACCTGATGTGGGAGCTGGGAACTAAACTTGGCTCCTCTAAAGGAGCTACAAGTACTCTTAACTTCTGAGTCACCTGCAGTTTCTCCCTTTACATTTAGAAAAGGTCTCACTGAATAGCCAGGGGTGTCCTTGAACTCTCTCTGTATGTGACCCATCTTAGCTTTGATTTTTCTGTTTCAGCATTCCTGGGCCTGAATCCCTGGGCATGCCTGACTCCTGTATTTGTACCAAGTGCACACACAAACCTTTAGAAGACATTGTCTCTGGACCAAGGCTGCCAGATGCTTAGCCAGATGCTAAGAAGCAAGGCTGGGTGCTCCGAACCCCTGCCCTTTCCTAACCTCTTCCCTCTGGCTGGCCTCCTGGAACTTAGCAAGGAGTAAAATGACTCACTAGCCAGCTGTGTGACCCCAGATAATTTTCTAAATCCCCCAAGGGTGTTGTTCTAGGTGTATCGTTGTCCCCTGAGGAGGACCTCCAGCATCTGGAGACTCAGCTGTATTGGAAGAAATGGGTCTTTGCCAAGACACTTAAATTAAGGTGGAGTGCAGAGGACTGTATGTGTGTGAGGTGGTGGTGGTGGGACAGACCCAGGATACATGTGGAGGCACACTGAATGATTCAGACACAAACCAGGAAGCCAGAGGTTGTTAGGAACTGGGAGAAGCAGGGTGGCCTGAGGGAGGGTGGTGGTGGACCCCACACCTGGCCTCTGGAACTTCAAGAAAACAAATGCCTGCTGCCTTGTAGAACTGTAGCCTTGGAAGAGTAATAGTACCAAAGCCAGATCCTGGCCAGAGAGACACTGGTGCTAACTGTGAGGGCTTGTGTGAGGTCATGTGATATCTATAACCCCTATACCCCGAGACTGGGTTAAAAGGTTTGTCAGTTTGAGGCTAGCCTGTGCTACAGAAAGGCTGAGACAGAAAGACTGAGAGATCAAACTAGCTAAGTTTGCAAACTGTCTTGTAGATAAAGAAGGAAAGAAGGAAGGAAGGATGGAAGGAAGGGAGAGGAGAGGGAGGGAGGAAGGGAGGGGGAAAGAGGGAAGGAGGAAGGGGGAAAGAGGGAGGGAGGGAGCCAGCTTAGAATTTTCAGACATGGGGACAGGACAATAGGACTGACAGGGCCTTCTTTGCCCCTAACCTGTTGACTATTAGCCTGGCCTTGCCATTGTACCACTTCATTTTTATTCCACAACATTTTATTTTGTTGGTCAGGCATGGGAGACAGCCAGAGAATGCGGAAAGGTGCATGTAAATGTATGCAGAATCGGAAACGCTATTCGGAAGCTGAGCCAAAAGCCCCAATGCTTTCTGCTCTCCCCTCCTTCCCTCTCCCTCTGACTCTTTTTCTCTGTCTCTCTGTCTCTCTCTGTCTGTCTGTCTAACACACACACACACACACACACACACACACACACACACACACACCTTCTTATCAAAAGCAGGAAAGCAGTTATAGATTCCTTTGTATCGAGACCATCCCCACTGCTTTGCCCTCCCTCCTCCCGCACCTCCTCCACTTCCTTTTCCTAACAGGTCTAACTTGCAAGGATTCTATGTGGCTCTCTTGCAGCATACTAATTAAATGTTTCAAATGCTCTTTATCCATGGTTAAGTGAAGATAAAATTTTAATGATTTAATTAGCAAGCTCTAGGAAAAAAATCATAATGAAGAGAGGCATTTGCAACCGTCCTGGGCTTTATGCATTTCTGCGCAATGCTGTGCTGGAGGCAGGGGGAGGCTGAGCCAACAAACGTTCTCTGCCAGGCTCTCTGGAAGCAGAGACCTGGCTGGTTCCTCGGGGACTGAGGTCTCGGGAGCCTGGATAAGTCTTATTTCCAGAAAGGGTAGGAGAAGGGTCCCAGAAAAGGATCCATCCAGAGATGAGAAAGTCACTGACAGTTCTCTCAGAGATGCTTCCAAGCTGGCATGTAGTGTATAGCTGTGATCCTGGAACTCGGGGCTGAGGACAGAGGATTTGGAAGTTCAGGCTAGCCTGGGCTACATAGCATTTTCTAGATCAACCTGGATGAGGCTCTCCACAGTTCTCAGTATTGGAAAAAAATAATAAGAGAATCAAACCAACCAATTAATTGATCAATCAGGCTGAAGAGATGGCTCCGTGGAAAAAGAGTTTGCTCTGCAAGTGTTGAGGCTATAGTTCAGATCTTCAGCATCCCACATAAAAAGTGACCAGCTGGTCACTGTGACCTGTAATCCTAATGCTTAAGGGATGGAGACACAGGATCCCTGGCAAGGTAACCAACTAGAACAGCCGAATTAGTGAGCCTCCACTTCAACAAGCCTCTGCCTCAGTAAATAAAATGTGGCGTAACCGAAGAAGACTTGGATGGATGGCCTCCCCATGCACACATATATACACATGTACATGCATATACATGTGTGAACCATCGTACACAAGGTGCACCACTGCACACCTACAGAAGATAAACAGACAAACAAACAAATAAAAGCAAGCCCTGCAGTAATCCCACAGATGTTCTAAAAACAAACCCCTTTCCCACGCCTCTCCTCTGCTGCTTCATGCCTTCCCTTCTGAGAGGCCCTGGCTTTCTCTTGTTCAGTGTGGTTGAGTATTAGCAGCTGCATTCATGGTCTGAGGTTACTAAAGGAAAACCCATGTCTTTAGCAGGATGGGGTTGGGATAGAAAAACTAATTGGATTGTTGGAAGAATTTTTGTGCTGGAAACCTCTGTAGGAGCCCATCTTTCAGTGGAGTTGTGTGTGTGTGTTTGTATACATGCATGAGCGTGCATGTGTGTACATGTGTGTATCTCATCTTTCAAAGTGTAGTAAGTGTGTGCACGTGCATGTGCTCACGAGGGTTGTGTGTGTGCGTGTGTGCGCGCGCGCGCGTGTGTGTGTGTGTGTGTGTGTGTGTGTGTGTGTGTGTGTGTGTGACATGTGTATATCTCATCTTTCAAACTGCAGTGAGTGTGGGCACGTGCATGTGCTCATGAGGGTGTGTCTGTGTATGCGTAGAAGCCAATAGGACAGCCATCTGAATATAGGTATAATTCTGTGGTATGTGCTTGCCTGGCATATGCAAGGCTCTGGTTCCAACAGCAGCACCATAAATAGAAAAATAAATAAATAGAGCAGGAAGAGAAGGAGGGAGAGAAGAGACAGGGAGGAGGGAGAAGAGGGAAAGAGGAGTATAAAACAGGAGGATGAGGAGAGACAACGGAGAAGAAGGGAAGAGAAAGAAAGAAGGGAGAAGGGGAAGAAGAGGAGCAGGGAAGGAGGGGGATGAAGATGAAGGGAGTGAGAGGAGGAGGAGGGAAAAAGAAGACAAGGAGGAGGGGGAGGGGAAGGGGAAGAGGAGGAGGCGGCTGCTGCCATGAGAGCCTTCCCATCTAGATGGATCTGCCCACTTCCAGGCCCCATCCTATGTTACCCACCCCATTCCCCACCATCAGGGTCCTTTATTCACCCCTTTCTATTTATCCCTAGCCAGAGACCCACACATTTCCCAAATGGCCTTAGAGAAAGCAGAGCACATGGTGTTTGTTTGGCAGAAGAGACCATGTCCTGAAAAGCCAGTGGGTAGTATCTTCCAAGCCAGCCCTGGCACTGGGGAAGACGGTGTGTGCCCAGCTGTTCAGAGAATTGGCTACAAAAGAGAAATCTCTGGTGCCCACGTCTGGCAACAGCCATACCCAACCAGGAATGTATTCTTCATCTTTCTGGAATACATGCTGCTGCTTAATCAGGGATGCCCACTGTACCTGCCTGAGCCAAAGTCTGACCATGTCCCACAGGTGGTGAGGACACAACTCCAGTACACACTGTAATTCCCCTGCCTTTGAAATGCAGAACAGTGGTAGAGCCCCTGCCTAGAATCCCCCAGGGAGGGGCTGGGGGTGTGGCTCAGTGATAGAGCATCTGCCTAGAATCCTCCAGTGAGGGGCTAGGGGTGTGGCTCAGTGGTAGAGCATCTGCCTAGAATCCCCCAGGGAGGGGCTGGGGCATGATTCAGTGGGGTGAGCCATGCTCTAACCCCTCATTAGGGGATTCTAGGCAGGGACTCTACTACTGAGCCACACCCCAGCCTCTCACTGGGGGATTCTAGGCAGAACCTCCATTACTGAGCTATATCTAGTATTCTTTTTACTTTTTACTCTTAGATAGTCTCACTAAGTTCCCAGTCTGGCTTTGAACTGAGGCCTTTAGGGATTATAGGGTTGTTCCACCAGAAACTGCTCGTAGCTCTTCTTCTGTAGACTCTTCCTCTTGACCTCTACCCTTTGTCCTAAGTTCTGGAGCCAGAGAATGACAAGCAGGGATGGTTCTGAGTCTTCAGAACCTGTTTCCTATCCCTGCCCCAGAAACCACAGCGGAGACTTACTTTTGTATATTTCTCCATTTCTGTCTGCCTCCTGGCCCACACTGCTGTTTCATACATAGATCTGTGTGGTGTCTCTTGCCTCCTGAGTCAAAGGATCTGTGAGCATATATGAACATGCACGTGTGCGTGCACACACACGCGTGCGCGCGCACACACACACACACACACGTGCATGCACACACACATGCACACAGGCACATTTGTGCAGAGTGAGGCACACAGCATGCACATATATACACACATGCATGCATGCATGCACACACACATATACTTGTACACACACATGCCTGCAGCCATACTTGTGCAGGGTGAGGGATACTTACACAGCAAAAGTTAGGGTTACTTACAGGAGCATATGGTACCCACAAACTGCAACATCAGAAAGTCTTATCCTCTGCATGGTTGATGACTTCCATAGTTGCATCGATGGGTTGCCAGCCCCCTTCAGTGAATCTTCTCTTTTACACTCTGTTTACTGTACCACCTCTGGAGATCGTGCAATGGTTGGGGGCAAAATTGCATACAGCTAAAAGAACACTGCAGGAGAGAGTGGCTGGGCTCTCAGGTGAGGGTCTAAAGACCCTCCCTGTGGCCTTCTCCTACAAGCAAGTGTCAAGAAGCCCGGTCTTGAGGATCGCTTGTGGTCCTTAAGATCACAAGTCACGAGTTACAGATGCTCTCACGAGGATGGTAAGATGGTTAGTCGGGGCCTCTATGTAGTCCAGGCTAGCCTGAAACTTTCATTCCTAAGGGATAAGGTGACAGGTTTGTGTCACCATTCCTGGATGTCCTTTTCCTTCTTGTCAGTTATCCATGTGTTATTATACCTGATTAAATACATCCTGTATGAAAGGGACATTGATACACACTGGTCTCTGAAGCCAAAAGCATCTGAAACTCAATTCTCAAGGTTTATATAAACATAAACATAAACATAAACATGTGTGTGTGTGTGTGTGTGTGTGTGTGTGTGTGTGTGTGTGCATGCAAATTCATGCTCCAGCATGTGGCTGTCAGTTCTCTCCTTCCATCACATAGGTTCTGGGCATCGAACTCAGGTCAACCAGGCTTAGCAGCAAGCAGTTGTACCCACTGAGCCCTCTCACTCTCAAAGCCTCTTAGTCCCAAAGCCTCTGAAGAATGAGCTTCTGCATTTAGTAGCTCTTGGCTAATGACTGATATATGGACATATGCATGTTTAATAAATTCAGTGTAATATACTCAATATAAATACATATTTCAAAATACAATAGAAATGTAACTACAAATATTGCTCTCAGCACCAGTCAGTCTGAGACAGCTCAGCTTGGAAGGTATTGGTGCCCTGCAGTTAAGTGTCACTTGCCGGCTGTGGTTGGCTTCATGTAGTCTTTCCTGAGTTCCTGCTCTAGTCTCTCTCTCATCCCCTATCCATGCTTCCTAGAGCCACCACCCAAAGATGGCCCCACATTCATGCTGTTCCTTTGGTGTCCATTCTACAGAGATTCACACGAAGACCACAAGCGAGCAAACCCATGTTGTTCTAAGATACCCCATCACATTCCGTGGAGGAGGATGCGCCCCGTCAGTGGTAATCTAAGCAATAAGGAGGCTCAAAAGCCAATTCGTTTATCCTAGAATTTAGTTGCAAGACTTAAAGCAGTTCAATCACTTAAAAGTGGTTCAGTGACATTTTCTTTTCTTTTTTTCTTTTTTCATTTTTGTAGTTTAAACAAAGACACAAGGACTTATTTGACCCTACTTAGAAATATTTGTATTAATTCTTGGATAATTTCATTCAATGGATTTTGATTGCATTCACCCCTGCTCCAAACTCCTTCCAGATCCACCCTGGGCACCATCTCTTCTCTCCCTGCCAGACCAAGTTTTACTCCCAATTCCCCTGAGTCTAGTTTGCATAGGGCACCCTGCTCTTGGCCGTGGAGCCTGCCCAGGCTTGTGGTCAGTCTACCAGGGCCACACAATTAAAGAAAACAAATTCATTCTCTTTCGGCAACTATCAAATGCCAAGAGCTTGCCTGATAGGGATGTGGCTTGTACCCCTCCCCCTCCATGCTGGGACGTGGTCTGGCTTGAGTTTGTATAGTTCTTACACATGCTGTTGCAATTGCTGTGAGTCCATCTGGGCAACTGTGCTGTTGTGTTGAGAAAACAACATTTCCCTAGTGTTGTTACCTCTCATCTCTCAGTCTGACAATCTTTCTGTTCCCTCTTCCTTGAAGAGCCTTGTGTGTGTGTGTGTGTGTGTGTGTGTGTGTGTGTGTGTGTGTTATGTCTACACATCATTTAGAGTACTCTACAGTCTCTTATCCTGGATGTGTTGACCCATTGAGGGTCTCTGTGACATGACTTTTTGATGTATGTGTGTGTGTGTGTGTGTGTGTGCATGTGTGCACATGTGCCTATAGAGGTCAGAGAACAATCTCAGCTGTTACTCATCAGATGTTGTTCACCTTTGAGACAGAGTCTCTCATTGGCTTAGAGTTCACCAAATTGGCTGGATGGTCAGGGAACTCAAGACATCCTCCCATCTCTGCCTCCCCAGCACTGGACCGGCAAGCACAGTCCATCACACTAGGCGCTTTTATGTGCTGTGGGTTGTCAGGATGAAACTCAGCTCCTTATGCTTGTAGGCAGTACGTTATTGACTGAGCTGCCTCCCAGTCAGTCCTTTACTTGGTCAGACAGCGTATTGATGTTGCCTACTCATTCTCGTCAGGAACTTTGAGTGCAGTCCAGAAGGACAGACAGCAAGGCCAAGGATTGAGTTTTCCCATCTCCTTCCTGGTAGGATCCTCCTGGGCTAGTTGTGTCCCTCCAGTGAACCTAAGGCTGTCTCAAAGTAACCACATCTACAGGACATTTTCCTTACTGAATCTGGTCTTTCCTTAGAGGTGGCCTTGCTGCACCAGTCACAGTGTGTTACATCCCTTGTGTGGGTTTCTGGTAGCCTTCTTGTCTGATATATAAATTTGCAACAGGCTCTCATATCCTGCAGACTGACATTGAACTCCTTATGTAGCCAAAGAGAACCTGGAACCTCTGATCCCATGTTCTAGGATGACAAGTGTCTGCCATAATACCTGGTTTATGAAATCTGATACTTAAACCTGGGGCTTCAAGCATACTACATAAACATTCTACAAAATGAGCTACATCTATAGCCTCCTCTCTATGCTTGGAAATAGCTTCCAGTTTTTCAGCTTACCTTTAGCTTTGCACACCATCTTCCCTCGTGTCCTGACAAAGATATCCCTTTCACTCTATAGGTTGGTTACTGTTCTTTGTAGTCAGACATTTGACTTTGGGCTTGAAGCACAGAAAAGCATCCACCTCTCAAAGCCCAGGCATGAAGGCAATGTTGGAATTGAAGGTCCTCTCCAGGAGAGACCGCCTCTGCTGGGCCTGTTTTATATTCCCTCATGGAGACAACCCTTTGTTTCAGAGTGAAAGACTGAAGGACAAGATATTTATGCCAGGAAGCCTTTTCTTGTCATTAATATGTTAACAAATGCTGTCAAATAGCAGTCGCAGTCCACAGACTCTGCCTCTGGCAGAGACTGCATGCTGCCAGACAAGGTTGAGTCTGTTGTACACAAGCCTGGCTTCTTTTGCCAGGAGGTCTTGGCATCGGAGGTCATGAGTTCCGCTTTGGGACCCACCTATCCTGTCAACAGTGACAGTGTCTCATGTGTGAATATTTGCTCACATTCAGTGACTCTGAATTCCTTCCTGCAAGGAGGAGTTGGGACACAGTCAGAGAGATGAGCACCAGATCATGCTACAAGGAGAGGTGGGGAGAGGAGGAAGGGAGAGAGGAGGGCCAAATGCAGGGGTGAGAAGGGGTAAGGTCTGGATGACCAGAGGCAGATGCGAGAGGTGCTATAAGCTTGAGGAAGGCTCAGGGAGATGGAAATGTCAATACAAGGGAAATTGATGGACTGGAAAATCAATGGTGGTGCTGAAGGGGCTTGGGAAGTCAATACTGGGACAGCATGCAGAGAAGCTGCCAAGGTGGGCTGTTCAGAGGTGTGAGTGAGCCAAGTGTGTGAACCAGGAGCTCCGGACAGTCTATGGGAAGAGGTGTATCAGATAGCTATCACTCTGATATTGCTGCTTAACAAACGACTCCAAAGCTCAATGGCTGAATACGGTCATGTTGGTTCCAAGGTTTGTTTAAAGTTTGGAAAAGGTAGATGAATGTGATGGTTAGCTTTGTCTACTTGACAAAACCTAGGATGACCAGGAGAGGGTCTGAATGAAGGGTTAATATGGGGGCAAGTCTGTAGGGGACTATTCCCATTACATTTATTTTATATGCGAATACCAAGCCTACTGCGGGCAGTGCCATTCCCTAGACAGGGATTCCTGAACTGTGTGAGGATAAAGAAAGTGAGCTGAGCACAGCCAAGGAGCACGAGAGCGTTCATTCTCTCTGCTCTTGACGAAGGATGCTATATGAGCAGCTGCTTCAAGTTCCTGCCACACAGTGATGGACTATAATGTGGAACTGTGAGATAACATAAACCTTTTCTCTCCTATGTTGCTTTCTGTCAGGGTATTTTACCATAGCAACAGAAAGAAAACTAGAACAGTGGGCTTGGCCAAGATGGGTGTGACCAATGTCTCTCCTCCTCCCGAGACAGTCATTTCTCTAGGTAAGCTCAATTCATGTTGATAGTAGAAGGTAAAAAAAAGAAATTAAACCATGGGCACCCTTGGTGTCTACACTGGGGACAGGCACACGCTCATATCCCATTCCCACATGCGCATATGCCATTCCCATTGGCAAGAAGAATCAATGTTACCACGAGGGACTTGTGGGTTAATTTTCTCATGGCTGGCCATGATAGAATATCTGACAGAAAGCGCTTAAGGGAGGAAGGATTTATTTGGACTCATGGTCTTAAAGGATGTCAGTCTGTTGTTGAACTCAGTCTTCCCATTAAAACAGCCACTATCTCCATCAGATTAGCGGAGCCTGCTGCAGAATTCAGTCTGGAACAGGCATGTTAATTGTTGGTGCTCCCTCAGAGGAGAATGAAGATGGGAAGGATCATTGGACCCTCACCTGAGGATCCAACTATTTCCTGCAGCCATTTAAATGCAATTCTACCCTAACTGTACATGACTTTGGGATCTAGTGGGTATGAAATAATATAGGCTCGATATTGCTAACTAGAGACCCGACTTATGCAGTTAACACTGTCCGTGCTGGATAGACTTTCCAGTAAGTCTGCTCTGCATTTTTCCATGTTCCTACCCATAATCCCTCACCCATGCTCTGTAAATAAAGTCCAACAAACTAGTTGAGTAGAATGAAACTTTGGTTTGTTAACAGGATGTTTTGAGAGGACAGATGTTGTTTATATCTTCCCAAAGAAGGAATCCTCACAACCCAGACCATCGTGGCAAGAAAGGCAGAATGACACCTTGGGGTGTTTGAGACCAATCCTGTCACTTGCCTAGAACCAGTGATTTGGCTAATCTGGCTGGCCAGTGAGCACTCAGAAATCCTTCAGCCTCTGCCTCCACTCCAGTAAGAGTATATGCATGTGCAACCATGCCTAGCCCTTTCTTTTTGAAATGCGGGATCAAAGTCAAGTCCTCATGCTTGTAAGGGAAGCATTTTCACCAACTGAGATATCTTGGAAACTCTTAAAAGGTGGTTGTAAATCTCCCTTTGTTTATACAACTTGCTGGGCTCTAAAACTTTCAAAAAATGTCTGCATCGAATGGCCACGTCCTCAGAAACTATAGTCTGTTTCAGTTTTCTCTTTATAATGAATTTATGACTTGGCAACAAGAACTCATATAAAATGACCCTTTGACCTTGAACTTCCAGTTGCAGACCCAAGAGGTCACAATGAAACTTGCTCTCCTCCCAGGAGCCTTGCTGGGGACAGTTCACATGTGCAGAATCCTAGTGTATCCCCACACCCACAATGCATTCCTCACGATGCCCCATTCCTACACAGGCACACTGTCACAAATAATCTAGTAAATGATACTAATGACAAATTATTCCAGTGTTGGGTTCTGTTAAAGCATTGAAGAAGATAAAAATTAAATGTCAGCTTTTTGTCACTGTGACAGAAATATCTGAGAAAAATCAACTTACACATGGAAAGAGGCCTGGAGAGAGAGATGGCTTATTTGATAGACTGCTTGTCTGCACGCATAAGGACCTGAGTTTAATCTCCAGCACCAAGCAATGCATAGTGGTGCCTATTTGTAATCCAAGCTCCAGGAAGGCAGAGACAGGAGGATCTTTGGGCCTCCCTGTCAGCCACATAGTGAATTCTAAAGCTAGTGAAAGACACTGTCTCAACAACCAAGTTAGGTGTTATTTTGAGAAAGGAGAACAAATGTGGTTATCTGGACTGTATATGTAAGTACACACATCTGGACACATACATGCATGTATGAACACACACATATGCAAGTAAAGGCCAGATCAGGTTGTCAGGTGTCTTTATCTCTTGCTCTCCACTTTATAGCCCAGTGCAGTTTCTCTCTGAACCAGCAGCTCACCATTTCAGCCAGACTGGCCAGCCAGTCTGCTGTCCAGATCTGCTGGTATCCGCCTTTCGGTGATGGGGTTACTGGCACACACAGCCATGCCTGACTTTTGATGTGGGTGCTAGAGATCAAAACTCCAGTTCTCATGTGTACAAAGTAAGCCCTTATCCATTGAGCCACCTTCCCATCCCCTCCCAGCGCTTTAAATAGTCAAAACCCAAAACTTGCATTTTCCACATGAAAAGGTACTTTTTGTTTTGTATCCCTGTATACATGCATATGTATGCCTGTGTGTATTTTCGTGCATGCATACATATGCCTGTGTATATATGTGTGAATGAACACACATGTGTATATGTATGTACATGCATGGATGTGTGTGCCCCCGTGTGTACACATGCATGCCTATGTGTTCATGGGTGCACATCTATGCTTTTCTGTGTGTTTGTGCAGACACCTGTGCCTGTGTGTGCACGAATTATGTATATGTGTGCTTCTCTAAGTGCATGCATGTATATGTGTGCTTGTATGTGTCTATGTATATGCATGCTCTCACAGAGGCACATAGAGGCTGTGTGTGTCTGGGCATATGTATGCTTATGTGTGCATGTGTGCATATATGTACCTGTATGTGTGGATATGTGAACATTTGTACCTGCGTATACATGTGTGCATATGTGCACGTATGTGCCTTCAGGGAACACCTTTGGGTGTCATTCTGCAGAGAGTTGTCAGTTATTTCATTGGCCCTAAGCTTCATCACGCAGGCTGGGCTTCTCAGCAAGCTTCACGGATACAGCTGTCACTGCCTCCCATCTCTCCATCCCTGGGACTGCAAACATTTGCCCCCATGCTTAGCTTTTTACATTGGTTTTGGGGCTTGAACTCAGATCCTTACATGGGCAAGGAGCCCCAAGTCTCCTGTTTTCTTACCTTCCATCTCAATTTTTACCCCAACACCCCTGAATACTACGACTCCCATTAGCAATGGCAACAGTTGTCCTAGGCCAGACTGCGCCATTCTGGGAAGGCTGGAGGACTCTATGCTCCGTGCTCCTCTCTTCCATCCTCCATGGGAGTCCTGGGAAGGGCCTTTTGCTTGTCATCCTGACCTCTAGACCCTTCTCAGGCCGTCCCTTTGAAATCCTAATCGGAAACCTCTGGCTAGCAAACAAGATTCTTCATCTGGGACCATCCATCACGTGCTGCCGTTGGGCCCTGATAGTGTTGGCTGTTTCGGATTAACCGTGAACACCCAGCCGTAAATTCTGATCAGGGACTTTTTTCTTTTTACTTTTTAATCATGGTGGGAGCCTTGTATTCACAGATTGACACCCTGCTTCGGAGCGTCCTTTGGAACAGCTTCCGGCCTGTTTCCTTGTTGCTTTTCCGCCTCCTGCTGCTCCCCGTGGGAAATTGACTGGAAGACCTCAGTCCATAAATTAGGAATTGGGACCAACCTGTTTTCTTTGCTCTGCTTGAATTGACATTTTACCCAGCCCTCCCCAACACCCACACACCCCACTCTCTCTCTCCTACCAAGACTGGTCTTTAAATAGCATTTAAATGGGGGCAAAGCACCAAGGCGCCTCATGATGGGATGGGATAATTGGATGAAGTAGATGCGGAAGTTTCTAGAACAGACATCCCTGCCCATTATGCATTTCATCAATGGGACCCAGGGGTGTTCTGCATCTCTGTCAGTACCCCCAAGAAGGAGCTGCTGTTTCCTGCTTTGATACTTGCTCAGTTCACAGCTGTCATCCCTCTAGATGACATACGGATGAAAACTGGGAAGGTTCCAGGAGCTCAGTGCCCTCGGTGGCCCCTGGCTGTCAAGGTTCAGGACCCACGCATGCTTCATCAAGGGGGCAAGTGGTCTGTAGAGGGACTTTCTGCCCGCATTGACAGGAAATGCAAAGGGGGCTGGAGAGGCTGCTGGGAGGATCAGGGCCATCCTCTAATGTCCCTGGACTCACTGTCACTTAGGATGGGGCCATTCATCTTGCTGGCAGACCACAGCAAGGGACACTGTGTAGGCTGAGCCTGACACCCCGGGAAGTTGACAAATTTGTATTTGTTCCCTTGCAAGCTCCATAGAAAGGAAGGAAGGATGCTAGGGTGGGAGAGGGGAGGCCAGATCTGTATGTTTAAATGTCGAGTTCTGACTGTGTGCTGTTTGGCTTGCCTTCCATCTCCTGAGTTTCTGTAGTCACACTATGTGAGCACAGCTGTAGTGTAAGTTCCTGCTGGAGGAATAGCTGGTCTGAAGCAGCATTCAGGTCCCCATGGGCTTTTCCTGAGTGGAACATCTCCCCTAAGTACAGAGGAAGAACATCTTGTATCCTAACACATCCACATGGGTAGGGAGGGGTGGCACAGAGACCCACCCCCAAGTGCCATCGCTCCTGGAAAGCCTCAGCCTAGAAGCGAAGACAGACAAAAGAAATCAATCGTTGGCTTTGAACTTCTAAAGGTCCTTCTCAAGCATCATATTGACTCTGTGAATTTTACTTTGCAGGACTTTGGAGTCTGAGCTTCAAGGGAATGCATATCTGTGATCCCAGCCACTGATGCTCGCCTCAAGTGCTGTGGTGTTATGATGTTAGCTACTAGTGAGACTCCATCTCAGGAAAACCAAACAAGGGCTGAGAGGCATGGCTGGGTTGGGAAAGCGTTTGCGATACAAGCATGAGGGCCTGAGTTCAGATCCCCAGAACCCGTGTAAAAAGGCAGCTGTGGCTGTGCACACCCATAAACCTAGCACTAGGGCGGCTGTGACAGGGATGATCTTCCTGCTTGCTGGCCAGTCAGACTAACAAAATCAGAGATCAAAAGGTTGGAGAGAGGCCCCAGGTGTTAGTTTAATTTCTCACTGCTGTGATATAAATACCCAAGAAGAAGCAATTTAAGAAAGGAAAGGTATGTTTTGGCTCATGGTTCTAGGAAGCGATTGACCCTTTTTTGGTGTTTTTCTGTTTCTGTGGCAAAACACCGTGGCCAAGGCAGTTTATAAAAGGAATTGTTGGTTGGGTTTATCATTCCAGAGGGAGACTGATGGCAGGGGAGGATTGGGGAGGAGGGGGAAGTGTTGGGGGATGACTGGAGCAGAAAGCTGGGGAGGAGGTGTGGCCGTGGAGGCAGGAGGCTGGAGCAGGAAGCTGCAAACCAGAAGTGAAGAAAGGAAACTAAAAGTGGGGGAAGGCTATAAATTCTCAAAGACCACTCTCTATGAGATAATTCCACTTCCTAAAGGGTTCACAACCTCCCAAAGAGCACTGACAACCAGGGATCACATGTTCACAGTCTGCACCTACCGGGGACATTTCTCATCCAAACCACCACAGAGGCCACACCATGGTGGCAGGAGCAGGAAGTAACTGGTAAGGAAGCAACCATAGCAAGGAAGCAGAGAGACCCTCCCTCTCTGTGACCCTTTTGTAAGAGTTACACCCCCCCCAAGTAGTGACATCACAAGCAGGGGGGGTTCTAAGTGTTCAACACATGAGCTTCCGGGGGACATTTCACCTTCAAGCCACAATACCCTGTGTCCTTATTTCATTCCTGTTTATGTGAAGAAACACCCTGACAACAAGCGCCTTAGGGGAGAAAGGGTTGGCTCATGGTTCTAGGTTACAGTCTACCACTGAGGGGAAGTCAATCTGGAACCTCAAGCAGCTGGTCACATTACATCTGCAGTCAAGAGCGGAGGAAAATGAAGTCATTTCACATACGCTTACTTGTTCTCAGCCCCTCCTTTGTGCTGATAGTTTAGAACCCAAACCAAAGGGATGAGACCACCCACAGTGGGCTGGGTCTTCTTATATCAGTTAAGGAATCCCCCCAACACACACACACACACACACACACACACACACAGACCTACTTGATCTAAATAATCCCTGAGATTTCAAATCTTTTCAAATCTCAGATGATGTCAACTTGGTAATTAAAACTAAACATCGTACCCTGCCATAAAAAGAGAGAGTTATATAGAAAGATCTAATATTAATGGTTGGCTTTTGTAGATATGAGTACACACACACACACACACACACACACATACACACATACACACACACACCATTTACATAACAGCAGCACATGTATAGAAACCACTCTTTGGGGGATGCACAAGTATTATCAACAGTCTCTGGGTATCTGAGGAGAAGGTCAGAGGTCAGGAGAGGGTGGCATCTTCCTCTCACTGTATATGACACCCCCCCTTGTGCTGTTTGAAAGTTTTACCCCCATGCAAGCCCAATTAAACATTTTCTTTTGTTCCACGGGTGGCAAGGTTATTCTCGGCTCCTGAGCTGATTTTCAGTTTGTACGACTGGAGGATGGATTTGATGATTATTAAATGAAAAAGGAAAAAGCAATTTCTTGCAAATTGCTAGCTGCAGGGAGTGGGGGCTTTTATGCTGGTTCAGGAGGGGGCATTCTGTGGTGAGAAGAGAAGCCAGCGTTCTCTTTTCAGTCAACACAGGCTTTGCATGGGTTTCTGAAACTGCCTCATGTTGGGTGCTCTGGGGTGCTCTGACACCAGCAATGAAGAGCGGCAGGCATTTATGTGGAGTGGGCAAATGTTTGCTTCTGGTGGCAAGCACAAATACCATACCTTACCCAGGCTTGAATGAGGGGGCACAGGCTGAGAAAAGGTGGCTTCACTCCCAGAATTGTCCTTGGAGAAACTAGGAGCGTATCCATTGGTAATGTGGGTGTCTCTGCCACCTCTGCCACCTCATCTCAATGCCACTGAGACAGGGAGTTCTGTCACTGGATGGAAGGGGGGAAATCCAGTTAGGCAAGGTAGTTTGGTTAATCAAGGGGTCATGGACTCTTGATGTTAGAGTGAGCACCCCCCCCACACACACACAGGTTTCTCACTGTGTCTTTGCATTTCCGTTAGAGAGGTGGGGGGTTGTCATTTGACTGTCACCTTAAAGCAAAGAATTCAGTCAAGAAATGCGCTGGTTAGTCTTGTCAATTTGCTACAACCTAGAGTCACCTGGGAAGAGACAGCCTGTATTGAGGAATTAGCTTTCCGGTGTGTATGTTGGGTGTTTTACTGACTAATGATTCAATGTGGAAGGGCTCAGTCCACTGTGAATATTACTATACCAGGCAGGTAGTGCAGCGTGGTATATGAATGCAAACTGATGGGGAGGCCAGCTAGCCAGCCGCTGTCTGCCTGGTTCCTGCCTCTGTTCCTGCTTGAGATCCTGCCTTCACTCAGTGACAAGTTACAATCAGGGTATATAAGCCAAATAAGCCCTGATATCCCTAAGTTGCTCTTGGTCATGGTGTCTATTGCAACAGAAAGGCAAACTAAAGTGAGAGACATAGGTAGTTTAAACATTGGCTTGTTTAGCAAAAGCTAAAAAAAAAGCAAGACTTCAAAGAACAAGGTTGGAGTGGGCCAGTGAAGATGGGGAGCAGCCCGGGAGGTTCTGCAGCATGGAGTCCAGAAAGGCTTTCACAAAGGTTTTTGAAGCAAATGGTTTATTTCAAGGATAAAAGTGACCCTTTCTGAGTCTTCAATTTATGACATTACTGCCCATGATCCCCCATAAGAGTGTTTCTGTTTGTGTGTGTGTGTGTGTGTGTGTGTGTGTGTGTGTGTAGAAACCACGATGCAATTGACATAATACCAGCATCAGGTGTCTTGAGGGTGCTAACCTGTCCTCAGTGCCTGTATAGAAGAAAGCACTGGTGCCTCAGCTTCTGATGGACCTGGTACAACCTCACCATAGCTTCAAGGATGCTTAACCAGAGAGGGGCATCCTGATGGACAGGAGTCACTGCTACCAACACGTGGTACCAAGCTCTGGGAAAGCCACTATCTCATCCTCTACACAGCCCTCAATGGAAGCAAGAACTCATGGAGGTGGATTTCTTTTAATGTTAATATTATTCTTCTTAATTTACAGCGCTCAGATTCAGACCCAGGGAGGGGCTTTAGCACACTGGGGTAAGAACGCCACCATTATGCTGTATTCCCCAAGTTTATCATTATTTCTAGACACCTTCTTCCCACGAATCTCAGGACGTGCTTGCCATGCCTGCAGTGCGAGGGGAATTTTTTCCATACAGCACCTTTGCGCCATCCAAATATTCTTTTATAAAATTTTGTTTTGACAGGGACTCATTGCATAGCCTGGGCTACCTTGACTTCTTGATCCTCCTGCCTCAGCTTCCCAAGTGCTGGGACCACGAGACCTGGCCTAATGTTTAATGCAGTTTAAAGACATGTTCTGACTCATGGAGCACCTAGGAGGTTTTCCTCAATGGGGCTCAGAAGCTGCCATTCTGCTTGGGGCCCCCCAACTGTTCCTCGCTGCACATCAGATCAAACTCTGAATCATCACACACTCTGAATTCATGTTCCCTGTCCCCACATGGTGGCTGGCCTCATGGCTCCTCTCTGAACCTCTGTCTCTCTTGTCTCCCTCTCCCCTCAGCATGTCTTTGCCTTCTGGGCTCCCCAGAACCCCACCTTGGCTCTCTTGATCCCCCTCACCTGTGCTTTTGCTCATGTCAGAGGTCACCTCTCAATAGAGCCTTCTCAGCTGTACATTAATTCTGCAAATCTAGGAGCTAGCAAGATGGCCCAAAGGTTAAAGGTACTTGATGACGAGGCTGACAATCTGAACCCAATTCCTGGCATCAGCAAGGAAGGAGACAGCTGAAAGCCAACCTCTGACTAACACATGAGCAAAAAGGCATACACACACACACACACACCACATTCATGTACATACACATGCATATACCCATACTATAAAATAAAATAACTTACAAATCCAGCTTTCAGCCCTCACCCTAGGGTAGTACCTTTTCTTCACGACTGATAAACTGGTCATTTGGCTGCTCCCCTACATACTATAGGTGGGGATGTCCTCTTCTTTCTTTCTTTCTTTCTTTCTTTCTTTCTTTCTTTCTTTCTTTCTTTCTTTCTTTCTTTCGTTCTGTTTTTCATTCTGTCTTTCGTTCTGTCTTTCATTCTGTCTGTCTGTCTTTCATTTTGTAGTTAAAGTCACCAGCAATGCTCAGAAAAATTTCTAGGGTGCTAGTCCTGGTAACCCTCATGTCCATTATCCAGCTGCTCTGGAGACTGCAGCAGGAGAATTACAATTTCAAGACCATCCTAGGCAACATAGACTGTCTGAAGATAAAAAGTAAAAAGAGGGCTAGAGTGCATGACTCAAGTGGTCTAATATCTGCCTAGAATCCCCCAGTGAGGGGCTGGGGCGTGGCTCAGTGGTAGAGCACCTGCCCAGAATCTCCCAGTGAGGGGCTGGGGTGTGGCTCAGTGGTAGAGCCCCTGCCTAGAATTCCCCAGTGAGGGGGCTGGGGTGTGGCTCAGTGGTAGAGCACCTGCCTAGAATCCCCCAGTGAGGGGCTGGGGGTGTGGCTCAGTGGTAGAGTCCCTGCCTAGAATCCCCCAGTGAGGGGCTGGGGTGTGGCTCAGTGGTAGAGCACCTGCCCAGAATCCCCCAGTGAGGGGCTGGGGTGTGGCTCAGTGGTAGAGCCCCTGCCTAGAATTCCCCAGTGAGGGGGATGGGGTGTGGCTCAGTGGTAGAGCCCCTGCCTAGAATCCCCCAGGGAGGGACTGGGGGCGTGGCTCAGTGGTAGAGCCCCTGCCTAGAATCCCCCAGGGAGGGGCTGGGGGCGTGGCTCAATGTATTTAGCACCTGCCTAGAAGTCCCTGAGAGCATGGTTTAGAAGCAACGTGTTTTGTTTGCCTATTATGTACAACACCCTGAGTTTTATTCCCACTGCCCTCCCCCCTGACACATACACAGAAGGAAAAGGACGGAGACAAAGAACAGGAGGAGGAGGACGGGAGGAAGGATGCAGAATGGGAGGAGAGATTTGTAGATGCATAGTGAATCTGGGCCTGACATCACAGAAAAGCCACCTATGTCCTTGGTATGTTTGCACCACGGGGCAAAGAATCACAGAAGGCCAGCGACAGCCTGCTCCCCTTTTCTGCTTCCTTCTCTGAACAGTGTTAGTGAGGATGGCCCATGGCTGTCACCCGATTTAAGGATTTGTTTCTGAGCTCCCAGCATTGGAGTCTTTATTTAAGAGGGTCTGCGAAGCTCCGTGTGACAGCTTAAGTCTGCTGAGGCGTAAGTAAATGCCGGAGTGGTCATTTACTCAACAGGTGGTTCTGGTTTCTGGGACTGGACCCTGTATCCCCACCGATGTGTGACTCCATTTTAATCCTCAGCCAGCCCTGGAGGAAGTGAAGAACTGCTTACGCTTGCCCCACCCCCTCCCCAGACTCCCACTCCCACACCTCGCCAAGTCCAGATAACAGACAGTGCAGGTCACATTCCGTCTGATCCCAGATTGCGCCGCACCGCTCATTGTCTGGGCTTGGTGCTTTTCACAAGCCAAGACATGCACCATCTGCCTGCTGATTGGAGGTCTGGGATTCTATACACATCGGTGGCGTTCACACACGGAAGGAGGTGTGATTGTTGCCGCCACCCGGAACTGCCTGTCCTTGTATCAGGGCCTCCTCAGTCCTTCTCCGCCACATCCAGCAGGCACAGATGGTGTTGACGGTGTCAGAATTCTAGACACATGGCATATGTCCTAGGAGCAGACAAGGCGCTAAATTAATTCTAAACGTCAGTTGTAAGTTTCTTGCCAAAATACTCCCTCGCTATATAAATAGTGTCTGCACTCTGTATTTTCCCCAGCAGGCTCTGCGGATGCCCAGGTATGCTGCTCTTAGCTTCATTAAATAGCATTGAACATTCTGCAAAACAGCCCCAGCTAAGGGAAAGGCAATCGGAATATAGTGGATAAGAATTAAGCTAAGACTAGGTGGGGGTAAACCTTCTCCTGTCGCTGTGGTAGAGAGCATCTAGGCCCTCTGAGGGGTGACCTCTGAGTCTTAATTTAAGAATGACATTTTATAGATACAGGGAGTCATACAGCGTGACATCCCAACACTCAGGAAGCAGAGGCAGGAGGATCGAAGTTCAAAGTTTGCCTGGGCTATAGAGGGAATTGAAAGCCAACCTAGGCAATTTAGTGAGATGGTGTCTCAAAATAGAAAGCAAAAACAGGGCTGAGTATGTCATACCTCAGTGTGTGCTTAGAGTTCTGCAGAGTCCATGGAGCATGACTGCACAGCAGAGGGCTGAGTGCATCACTGGGGGACTCTAGGCAGGGGCTCTACTACTGAGCCACACCCCCAGCCACTCACTAGGGGATTCTAGGCAGGGGTTCTACCACTGAGCCACACCCCCCAGCTCCTCACTGGGGGATTCTGGGCAGGGGTTCCATTACTTAGCCAGGTGTTCTACCACTGAGCTACATTCCCAGCTCTCTTTTCATATCCCAACTCCCTGAGAGAGAGTCTCACTAGGTTACCCTGAATGGCCTTGGACTAACCATTTAGTCCAGACTGGCCTCTGACCTTCAACTCCCCTGCTCACTCCTAGGTAGCTAGAGATGTTAGGCTAGAACCAGCAGTTTGCTGTCTGCATCCTGAATTGCCAGAGGGGAGACCCTCGGTCCAGACTCATTGAGGCAGTGGTAGGAACAACCTGAGGATGCTGATGGAACTCTGTCTGATAGTGCTCTCCTTGGTCACCTCACCTGTGCAGTAGTTGGGTAAGGGACAGGGAGGGGCTAAGGCGGCCTCTTCACTTAACGTCACCTGTCGTTTGAGGAATCCCGAAACCAGAAGGCTCTGGGCCACTCCTGCCACATCATGCCTATGTGGCCTCCAAGCCCTCTGAACTCTGTGAGCTGTGTTCCTGCTTTTGACTCCCACCCTGGCTGTCAGCATCACTGCTTAAAGAACTACACTGTGGAAACTGCTAGAGCCCCAAACATAAATTATCTCTGTGGCCTTTGAGATTGGATGGGGGTTGGGGGTCTTTCCCATAAGTTGGCTCCCCATGTGTGATTGTATTACACGAACTTTCCCCAGGCAGATAAGCAAGTGTCTGTTCACTCCAAGTGTAGCGGCAGTGGCGACGGATCAAACAAACGATTGCATTCAGCTCTAGTTTGGTCAAACAGTGAGTTTCATGGGGCTTTCCTTCCAAGAGCTCAGATGTTGTACAGCCAGCTACACCACTCAGGAGAACGCCATCTCTCTGGCTCTCTCAGCAATGAACTGCTTACTTATCATAGGGTCAGAGGCTGAATCGTGCTGATTGTTAACTGTCAATCAATCCTTGGGGAGGAGGAAGGCTTCCATGATGGGAAGGTAATGGACGTTTCCTGTGGGTAATTGCAGATAATCGAAGAGAGTGACCCTGACCTATCGAGGACATTAAAAGGAAAACTTTGGTCTGAAGGGAAAGGAATAAGCAATCCCAGGACCTGGCGTTGTCCTCCTCTGATCTTCACAAGCATACGCGCGCACACACACACACACACACACTCACACACACACACACTCACACACACACTCACACACACACTCACACACTCACACACACACTCGCACATACGCACACACACACTCACACACACATACTCACACAGGCACAGGCACGTGCGTGTGCGTGTGCGTGTGTGTGCACACACACACACACACACACACAGGAACATTCACCTGCTTTATCTGTGCATACACACAAACCCACACCACACATAGACACCATACCTAAATACATGAGAAGTTATTTGTTGTTGGAAGTTGTCGAGTCATTGTTTTCCTTGTTTTTCTTCTCACATTGTCCTAATTCACATGAAGAGGTGCGTTTATAGGTGAGGTGTGATTGGCTAATGAGCATGAAAATATGCTCAGCCTATGAAGCTCAACGAAGAGATGATGTTTGCAGTAACAGGACCGTATCCTGCCCTTGGGTTGGCACTGCCTTTGGACCTGGAGTCTCTCAAATGCCCATGCTCTATACATGTGGTCCACAAGGTGGTATTCTTGGAACAGTGAGACCTTCAGTGAGATGGGGCCCAGATGGAAGACTTTAGGTCATTAAAGAAGTGTCTTTGATGGAGCCTGTGGTTCCCTAACTACTCTCTCACTCTTTCTTCAGTTCCCAGTGAGTAGATTTACCACAGGCCAAAAGCAACAGAGCTAACCAATCACAGCCAGAAACCCCCAAAGTCTTGAGAACAAACAAACCTTATTTCTTTATATGCTGATCGTCTGTGGTGTTGTTTGTTACAGTAACAGATATCTGAGGAATAGAAATAGGAAGACATAAAGATAGATAACATGCTGTGCTTGAAAGGCTGGGCAGTGGGGATCTCAACCACAGCTGGAGCCATGTTTGTTATGCAGCGTTGTGACCGGAAAGTGTCTACAAAAACACAAACAGCCACGCTGTGAGTCATGAGCCTGCTGATGCCAGTTTGCAGAAACACCTGCACATCTATACAAAGGAGTAAGTAGAAGAAAACATCAATCTGGAGCAGCAATTGAAGAGATGCTGGGCACAGTCCAAATTGCTTCCCAGAGGACTTGGTTAAATAAATCATGACGTAGCCACACCATATACAGCTACACAGCTGTCAAATGGAAGAGCTTTGGGGCTACGGGGTCAAACATGGAGAAACTTCTAAGACAACTCATACACACTGAAGCCAGATACTGTCCTTCCTGTGTGCACAACAATCTGAATGGGAGTTTTCTGAAGGGTCATGTTGAGAAGATCTCTGAGGTTCACTCTGCCCACTGATGCAAAAGATGGTGATTGATTGACTGGTGATGTCTGCCACAGGTATCATAAGGATAGAAAGAAGGTACAATTTTTGACTGGTGTCAAATTCACTATATAGTTGAGAATGACCTTGAACTTTTGATCTGTTTGTCTCCATGTCCTGGAATTGCTAGTGTAAGCCAATGTGCCTGGCCTGTGGTTCTCTCTGTCTGTCTGTCTGTCTGTCTGTCCTCTGTCTTGTCTCTCTATCTCTCCGTGGTATATATGATTTTGTGTACATACATGCACACCCACATGCAAACACAGACACCAGAGAAGGATACCAAGTGTCCTACCTGTCATTTCCCACCTTTCTTTTTATTTAGATAGGATCTCTCACTGGGCCTGGAACCATGCCAGCTGCCAACCTTCTCCAGTCTGCCCTCCATAACACAGAGGTCTCCAACATATGAGGCCACCCTGACTTTATGTGGGGGCTGACAATTTTACCTCAGGTGTTCATTGCAGCAAATGCTATCTCCCCACCACTACCTTATATTTTGAGACAAGGTCTCACTCTGTGCATGTCTTGGACAGGGTGCTGGCCATCAAACCCTCAAGATCCCTTTACCTCTGCCCAGGCCTCCCAGTGCTGGGGTACAGACCTGTGCCAACGCACTTGGCTTTCATGTGCTGTGGATATGAACTTAGGCCCTCATGTCTGCACAACAAGCATTTTTGCCCCATAAGCCATCTTGCCAGCCCCCCGATGGTTCATTTTAGTTTAAGGAGTTTGGGGATTGCTTGCGGAAGGACTGGTGTTTGGACATTTGAAGCTGCTTCTTTGAGAATCTATTCTCACAATGCCCTAGCATCTCCTCCCCAGGCCTTCATCTTCCATCTGAATTGAGAATAAACCACTAGGCCTGGAGAGAGAGCTCTGTAGATAAAGCATTTGCCAAACAACTGTGAGGACCTGAATTCAAATGCCCAGAACCCACAAAAAGTTGGATGTGGTAGTCCACGTCTTTGATCCTGTGGCAAGTAGAGTGAGGAGAACCTCAGAAGCTTGGACCAGCTAACCTGGCACTCAAGAAGAGGAAGAACAGGAGATAGCACCTTTAAACAAGTTAGAGGGCAAAGACCATACCGGAACTTGTCCTCTGACCTCTACACACTTGGCCGATGGTGCACACACCTGTATTTCCACGGAGTAACTGGCCTCACAATAACGAAGTTATTTTAGAGAGACACTTGTATCCCTCAATCTGATAACCAGGCTATTAGAACAATGGACCATAAAGAAATGCAAATTTCTTCAGGAATGTCATGTTTGGAGAAGGAAAATTCACCAGACACACACACACACACACACACACACACACACACAGAGAGAGAGAGAGAGAGAGAGAGAGAGAGAGAGAGAGAGAGAGAGAGGAGAGAGAGAGACCTATTAAAAGGTCTCTTTGATGATCAATACATAGTGAACATGATATTGCCATGACAGGGTATGACTTCTAAGTCCACATTTCTGTACATACAATCTCTGTGTCACCAGAAAAATGCAGAATCAGATTGTTAGCAGATCAGAGACTCAGAGGCAAAAGGGGACAAGGACTGATTGCCCATGAGTATTCTCCAGCCTGAGGCCAGCAGGGAGATGAATGGGCCCAGGGCCAGGCAGCTCACCTCCCCTCCCCTCCACAGGCTAAAGCAGATGGGAACCATTCAGAGACAGCCGGTGCGAGTCAGAAATGTGTGTGATGGGAGAGCTGAGTCTGTTGCCCGTCCATCTTGGGAATACCATCCCTGGTTGTGGTATGCTGGAGCCTGGGAGATATTTTCTCCCATGTTTAATGAAGCAGCCCAAACATCTTCAGTCTCTCAGTTGTTCCCAGATAGAGTGGAATCAGTACAGGCCAGGGGCTTCTGAAATATTTGAAAGCACAGACTCCCAAGAGTTGGGTATCCATGCTTCTATGTCCCATATAGGAACTGTAGTGGCTTGAGATTATAAGTAAAGGGAGGTTTCTTCTCCTAGATGAGTAGAAATATGAATAGTAGTAATGCAGACCTGAAAGGAGGTATGCAGAGGTGTGATGGCTGGCATTGTCTGTCAACTTGAAGAGCCTAGAGTCACCTAGGAGAGAAATCACAGAGGATAGTTGTGAGGGACTGTCTCAGTTAGAGCAGCCTCCGAGCCTATAAGGAATTTTCTAGATTAGGTTATTGAGGTAGGAAGATGCACCCTAACTGTGGGTGGCACCATTCCCTAGGCTCAGGCTCTGATGTGAATACAAAGTAGAAAGCGAGCTGACCACTAGCATCCGTCTCTCTCTGCTGCCTGACTGTGGATACAATGTGAGCAGCTGTGGATACAATGTGAGCAGCTGTGGATACAATGTGAGCAGCTGTGGATACAATGTGAGCAGCCGTGGATACAATGTGAGCAGCTGTGGATACAATGTGAGCAGCTGTGGACACAATGTGAGCAGCTGTGGATACAATGTGAGCAGCTGTGGATACAATTTGAGCAGCTGTGGATACAATGTGAGCAGCTGTGGATACAATGTGAGCAGCTGCCCCACTCTCCTGCTGTCATGCCTTCCCCAACCTTGATGGACTGCATCTTTAAACTGTGATCCAAGGTAAATTCTTCCTCAATTAAGTTATTTTTGTTGTTGTTGTTGTTCTGTATTTTGACACAGCAAATGCTTAGAGGTGACATCCAGGTCTCGGGATCTGAAATGGGAAAGAGGAAGGATGTGTAAGAAGCAGGTGTGTGAGAAACTGATGGATGCTTTCATTTACTTCTTATCTGAGGAGAGGAAGGGTCTAGTGTCTAGCTTCCTTTCAAATGAGGAAGTGGGATTAGGGGAGATTAGGTATTATGTTCTCGATGTGAAATGTCTCCCACAAGACCAAGTGCTTTAACACTTGATTTCCAGCAGGTGGCGCTGTCTGGGAGAGCTGGCCAATGTAGGACCACAGAGGTGGAGCTGTGGCTTACAGACAGTGCTATTTAAGTCTTAGCTCTTTGCTTCCAGGTCCACAGAGATATGAGGAGTCCCAGCAATGTGCTCCTAGCACCATGAACTCAGGCACACCTTCCCTGTCACGACGGAATGTGACAATTAACTAGACTATGGCGACACAGACAACTATGTTTTATTTCTAACTTATGTTAGAAATAACTTTGTGTGGCTATATTGTATGTGTGGCATGGGCCACATGAGGAGGCTAGATGATACATTGCAGAGCTGATTCTCTCCTTCTGCTGTTCTTTAACTCGGGACAGAATTCAAATAGTCAGGCTTCGTGACAAGCACTTTTGCCGGCTGTGTGTGTGTGGTATCTACATGTACGTATGTGCCTGTGTGGTGTCTCCATGTACATATGTGCCTGTGGGTATTTTTGCTTGTGCAGGACAGTGTGTAGACCAGAGGTCAGCTTAGGTGTCATCCTCAATCACTCTCTACCTTATTTTTTTTTAAGGCAGAGTTTCCCTCAGACCTTGGAGTTCCCTGACTGGTCAAGATGGCTAGCCCTTAAGCTCTAGAAATCATCCTGCCTCTACCCACCAGCCTTAGAGTTACCACCAGGCCCAGTCTTTATGTGGGTGCTTGGACTCAGTCTGAGTTGCCAGAGTTTGTGAGGCACTAAACCTAGACATTTCTTTTACTTAAAAAATTCTAGTCAGAAGGGCAAATGTAGCTAAAAGGTGTGCACAGCTGTACTAGTTTTAGCTCATGGGGAAGGAGCACGGGCCCCTCAGCTTGCTCTGACCTCATAGGCTCAGATGCCAAAGAATTGCCTTTCCCGTCCTCATTGTTTTTGGTATTGCCAGAGATATTTCTGTTGCTATTTTCTAAGCTAAGTGAGACACTGGGAGGAGAGGAAAATTCACCCCTACAGTGGACTCCCCCAATTCATCTCTCTCTCTCTCTTCCTCCCTCAACAAAGCCCACCATCTCACAGGCCTGGAATAGACACTCAATACATGTCTATTGATTGCATCTAAATTACAATTTTCTCACACCCTCGGGAAAGCTAACTAGCAACCAAGTTTGCCCCTATATATTGCTGAAGTACATCGGTTACCAACCCACAAATGGGTATTGTTTGGCCTTGAATACTGGTGCAGTGTGAGTTTTCCAAAACCATATAAATCATTCACTCAGAGATTTACACACTGGTTCAGTTGTTGTCAGTGTTAGCCTAAGAGGTCAGTAACTTGGTTATTTTATTTGTGAGCATGAGTGTGTGTGTGCATGCGTGCATGTGTCTGACTGTCTGTCTGTCTGTGTGCCTGACTGTCTGTATCTGTGTATCTGTATGTTTGTGTATGTCTGGATATTTGTGTGTGTGTCTGTGTCTATCTGTGTGTATCTGTGTGTCTTTGTGTGTTTGTGTGCTTGTCTGTGTCTGTATATCTCTGTGTGGGTTGGTGTGTGTGTGTGCATCTGTATATCGATGTGTCTGTCTGTATCTGTGTATCTGGGTGTTTGTGTATATGTGTCTGTTCGTATATTTTTGTATGTGTTTGTGTGTGTATCTGTATATCTGTGTGTCTGTCTATATGTATCTGTGTGTTTGTGTGTGTCTGTCTGTGTCTGTATATTTGTGTTTGTGTGTGTGTGTCTGTCTGACTATGTCTTTATATCTCTGTGTGTGTCTGATTGTATCTGTATGTGTATATGTGTGTATGTATGTGCGTGTGTGTATTCCTGTTCATATATATGAACTTGGACTTGTGTATGCCATAGTGTATGTGTGGAGGTCAGAGGAGAATTTTGGTTGTCAGTTCTTGGATTCAGCCTTGCCTGAGGAAGGATGTCTTGTTTTCTGCATGTGTGCCCAGCTTCTGGGAATCCTTCTGTCTCTGCCTTCAGGCTACTTGTTGGCCTGTTGAGATTACAGACCTAGGTACAGGGTCTCAATCTCACAGTGCTTCTGGGACTCTAGCCCTCTATTTTCATAGCAAATATTTTACCACTCAACTGTATTCCCAGCCAGGCCTGCGTATTTTTGTTAAAGAAGCCACTCACCTTCTCCTGGAAGGTCTGCTGCTTCAGGCTCTGCTTGTGAATAACAAGCAAAGGGCACACTGGCCCGACATCCCTGGAAGAGTGCGACAAAGGTTCCTCCACTTCTGCCCAGCTTCACTTGCCAGGAGGCAGACAAGGCACAGACAGCATGGCCCTACTCTAGAGGAGTGCACAGTGGTCCGGGTCTTCTGTCCCTATCTGGTAAGAGAGTCTGGGTCAGCCTGAGATGCACATTTGACAGAAAAAAGGACAGCCAGAAGGAAGGATGGTGGGGACCACTGAGTGACTGTCATGTGTTAGGGAGATCAGGAGGGAACAGGATAGACTTTGGTTAAGGTGAGGGGCAGGCATGCAAGTAACGCCATTTGTCTTAGGAACAACAGTGGGAACCCTAAAGGAGAGGAGACTACCTCGGGTGTGGGGTAAGGGCAGAAAAGAGAAGGAGCAGAGCAAGATCCAGGGAAGATAGCATTGGACATCTCAAAAGGGCAGGGGGCGCCCTGAAGAGCAGGCCAAGCCTAGAGCAGGGGCACTGGCTGGAAGGCGAGAGGGAGCTAGCCCACACCCAGGAGTACAAAGGCCAGCAGCCCAGAAGACTCTGCCAGGAGGTTTGTCACTAGGGAGGAGTTAAGAGGAACAGGAGAAGCCATCCCCTCCTCCCCCAATTCTCCTCTCTCCCTTTTTATACACTCTAGCCCCAGAAACAATCACACCCTGTGCTGCTGGGGCTTAGAGCCTCAACAAAAATTGCATAGGTCATAACTCAGCCCATCTCAGGCCCTAAGGGCCTGTGAGTAATTCTGCAGTTGTTGTAGTCCAAGTCTGTAGGCCACCACAGCAGTAACAAGCCGGGTTCAGCCAGCTTCCCTCCACAGGATGACTGAATATACAAGTCACAGTGAAGATCAGAAGACGGAAATGGATACAGTGTGGTTACATTGGGGAACAAAGAAGAGGTCTAGTGGCCTCTCTTGATCATCACTGGGACCCTAACATGAGGTTTAGGTTTAAATAGAGATAGGAATGGTAGATTAAAGAGATGTGTCAGTGGGTAAAGTACCTACAAAACAGGAGTTTATATGTCCATGTAAACGCTGGACAGACATGGTGGCCCAAGGTGTGATGACCTACCTGTGATTCCAGGACTTGGGAGAGAGAGAATATCCCAGGACAATCTGGATAGCTAGATTGGTTGAATGGGGAAGCTCTGGATTCCTGCCTTAAAAAAGAGCAATCAAAGAAGGTACCCATCATTAACTACGGCCTGATGTGCATGCATGCCTGTGCACACACATATACACCCATACATACGCATGCCAAAAGTTTTTTTTCTTTTTTCTTTTAAATTAAAGAAGTATGAACATCTAAGCAGCTCTGGTCAAGCTATGGCCCTCCTAATCATTGAGTCATCATGGTCTGGGCTTCAGTCTTTCTTGTAAGGTGATATGACAAGTTTGTCAGAACTGTGTGAAATCTCTTCCTGAGAGACAAGTTCATTCTCCTCTGGCTGGCACCTGGGGCGTCAGCCTTTTCCTTCACCCAGAGTGAGATTCCCGGGGAAACTCCAATTCCTTGGGGTCTGTGACATTCTGACAGCCAAAGGATGGGGAGCATGTGCCTCTTTAGATGGCCTTCATTCCTGTCAGGAGAGCTACGCGGGGAGCAGAGAAGACAAACGGAAAGAGTCTGTGTCTCAGCGGCCTCTCCCCTGACCCCAGTATTGTTTCTCACCTAAAATTGCTGAAGCGCCACAGAAAACAGCCTCCCAAGGAGCCAGACTCTGTTGATGCTGTCTCTCCTGAGCAGCCAGCAGCAGCCTCCAGGCCTCCAGGCAGAATGCTCACGTTGTTGTGTAATCAGCCCTTCCAGCATGCCTTCAAGCCAGGCCGGAATGATGCGGCTGCACCGCCCTCTCACCTCCCAAGAGACAGTCCGGCTCAAAGGCTGCAGGTATCCC
This sequence comes from Apodemus sylvaticus, assembly GCF_947179515.1. Lineage (NCBI taxonomy): Eukaryota > Metazoa > Chordata > Mammalia > Rodentia > Muridae > Apodemus > Apodemus sylvaticus. The sequence continues at coordinate 25,631,958 of NC_067493.1, read as the reverse complement.
AGGCGGGATGTGAGGGGAGACAAGCCCAAAGTCTTGCTGCCTGGAGCCTAGGTCCCAGAGGCAGGAGGCCTGTGCCTTGTGTTACATAGAGAATTAAAAGTCTCTGATGATGCTGTTCTTCATCTAGACAGGCAGCCCATCACTGGGACTCGTTCTTAGCATAACCACCTGACCTGCCTGCCCCCAGGCCTCCAGAGAATGCCATCCTTGAAACAGTAACTAACACAGAGCTCTCTCTCTCTCTCTCTCTCTCTCTCTCTCCCTCTCCCTCTCCCTCTCCCTCTCCCTCTCCCTCTCCCTCTCCCTCTCCCTCTCCCTCTCCCTCTCCCTCTCTCTCTCTCCTTTCCCCTGCCCCATTTAGTACTTCCAGGTACCTCTCACCTGGTACCTCGCACCTCATGGGGCAGAAAAAGAATCTGGAGAAGGCAGCTTGGAGTCGAGTACTGAAAACAAATCAGAAGGCTCGGGGTATAGCTCAGCAGTTGACTGTTTACCTAGAATTCTTCTGGTGTTTATGTTGGGTATGTGGCTTGCTAGCAGAAGCCCTGCCTACAGTCCCCCAATAAGGGGCTGGGGATGTGGCTCAGTGGTAGAGCCCCTGCCTAGAATCCCCCAGTGAGAGGCTGGGGGTGTGGCTCAGTGGTAGAGTCCCTGCCTAGAATCCCCCAGTAAGGGGGTTGGGGGTGTGGCTCAGTGGTAGAGCCCCTGCCTAGAATCCCCCAGGGAGGGGCTGGAGTACGACTCATCAGTAGACTATTTTCTCTGGGTTTGATTGCCAGTGCCACACACATGCATACACCAAGAACGAAACAAATGAGGACAGTGTGATAAAGCTTAAGTCCTCTCCTCAAAGCAAACCCCGTACCAAAGACTATTGAGAGGTACAGGAAAAGATGCAATGGACAGAGAAATGGACCTCAGCTCAGCAAGTGGCACCGCCTACTCAGTAGGTACCGCCTGAGCAGCAAGCAGCAGAACCCTGCAGGGACATCCAGGTCACTGGCATCAGGTCCCTGCCTTGGGTCATCCTGGGGAAAGAGTGGAGGGAGAGTTACACCCAGCATGGGCCGCAGTGCTGTGTCTGGGGAAACAGATTCCTGGTTGTTTCTTTCTGCCCTTGTCTCGCAGCCTGATCAAGACTGGTAGCTTTGTGAGCTCAGCGTACAGAACAGATGTGGTGTGGAGGTGCTATAGGAGGCACAGTCAGAGACCACAGTCTTTCTGGGGAGACACAGTGGCTGGGGTCGGGGGAGTATGCTTGGAGAAGCTGAGAGCCTGCCGGGGCCAGGTCATGAAGGCTAAGCCACGGAACTTCAGCCTGCCCTTCCATGGGGCCACCAGGGTCTTCAATTTTCCCTTTAGCAAGCTGAGTCAGGCTGCCATGAGGACCTGGGGCCAGATTCCCTCCATTTCCTGGGCTTGGAGTCTTCCGTTCTGACTCCGGGGCAGCCTGTGGCTATTTCTGCTTCTCCCACGGTGGCTCTGATGTCCACCTTCAGCCCTGGGCGCTGGCCAAGCCATTTCTAGAAGCATGACCCTGGCTTGGAAAGTTGTGTGGAAGCTTCTTGCCCTCTGGCTCTTCAAATCACTAAAGAACTCTACCCCCACTTCTGGGGCCTTGCATTGGCCTGAAGACTGAGGTGGAATCATCACACTGGATTTCAACTTCCCACTGTCCAGTCTTTACAAGAGCAATGCCCAAGATAATACCTACTTGTTTTTCCTCCACTTAAAATGATGTTATTTTCCCCGTGTGTGTGTGTGTGTGTGTGTGTGTGTGTGTGGTGTATCTATGCAGATATGTTTACATGCATGTGTGGACGCCAGAGATTGACATAGGGTGTCTCCCTCAACTGTGCTCTCCACTACAGTTTTCTGAGGTAGGGTCTCTCACTGAGCCTGGAGGTCACTAACCCCACCAGAGTGGTGGGCTAGTAACTCTCAGATATCCTGTCTTCACCACCCCATTTCCTTAAAGGGCCAGAGTTACACGTTTACACCGCTACACTTGGCTTTTCAGCTGGGTGCTGGAGATATGAACTCACATGCTCAGCAGTTGCGCGCCAGGAACGTGACCAATGGTGGCGAGAGAGATCTCATCCTGCCCCATCCACCTTTGCTTCTGAAGGACATCTTCACTAGACAGGCTTCCCAGCTGGCAGTCCCTTTACTACTGGAAAATGTCGAGCCTCTTCCTTATCCCCGTAGTATCAAAATCCTACTGTCATTCAAATAATTGTTCCCAAATAAGTAATAAACTGTTTCTGCTTCCCGTCTGGTTACTTAAATATTTTGGGGTCAGTTTTCAGAAGGTTAATTATTATGTGAGTCTTTAAACTTGTCACCGTTAAAAGTTATTTTGTAACATCTAGGACCCTCAGATTCTTGGCTTTACAGGTTTAGGTCTTTGTCCAAATGTGGGACAATTTTTGCTTATCTTTTCGTACTGCACTGTTGTCTCTCGGGACCCAGGACATTTGACTGCTTGTTCTTTTCTTACTGTCTCACCGCACTCCGAGACTATTTCTTTCTGTTTTTGGCTCTCCAGAATAAATGTTGTGGCTGTGCTTGTGTTCACTGAGCTGGTCCTCTGTCATGTCCATCTGGTCCTTGTATTGAGACTTTTCTTCTCCTGGGTAATTTTGTGGCTTTTGGTTCTGTAATTTCCTTTGTTTTATTTATTATTATTATAATATATTATATATATTATTTAAATATATTAATAATAATATTATTATTACTATTATTACTATACTGAGGTTCTATTATACTTTTTATTATTTTCAAGAGAATTTTTAGTTGCTTATTAAAGCATGTTTATGATGACTGGTGTGTGTGTGTGTGTGTGTGTGTGTATACACACACGTGTGCACGCACGCTATGCACAATGGCCAGAGGTCAATGCTGGGTATCTAGTATGTGAATCCTTACTAGGCCCTCAGTTGCTCTCCACCTCATCTTCTGGCGTGGAACTCATCACATAGGTTTGGTTGACTGAACACTGAACCCCAGAGACCCACCTAACTTGACCTCCTCAGTGTTGGAACTGAATGTGAACCAATGTGCCTGGCTTTTTCCGTGACTGCTGGGAGTGAAGCTCAGGTCCCCATGATTGTGCTCTTTACTGACTGAACCACCTTCTCATCCCTTGGCTGCTTTAAAGTCCTTGATAATTTTCACCTTTGACCCATTTTCTAACTGTCGCCTGTTGATGGATTGATTCGTCTTCATCTTTTGATCAAGTTGTAACTCCCCCAGACCTTGACAAGACACACGCTTTCATATCCCCTCGTGGGCATCTTGTGTATTGAATAATGAGATTCGGATTTCACTTTGTGTTTACTATGGGCATTCTTCTTGCTGATGGCCATGCCATGGCATATAAGTTGCATAGAGGCATGGACAATGGGTCTACTCTGCTTCCTGCTGGGCCCTGCCCTTACAGAAGTGCCACAGTGACTCCTGAGACTTTAGGGCAGACTGATGAGGAGCGGGCAGCTCCCTTCTTGGCCCTGTTGATAGCTTTCCAAGGCAGTGGGGCCAGGACTCGCTTCATCTCATTGTATATGCCCCAGGCCTAGGAGGACCAGAGAGAGGAAGCTCACTGTTAGACTGTTGCAGAGGAGAGGATAGCAGATTCTCTGCTTCCTAGTAGATGCTGCTGATATCACCTTAGGATGCTTTGTCCAGAGTGTGTGTGTGTGTGTGTGCATATGTGTGTATGTGTGTGATGTGAGCGTGTGTGCATGCATGTGCTATGTGAGTGTGTGTGCAGTTGTACACATGCATATGTACACATGTGTATGCATGTATGTACATGTGTGTGCTATATAAATGTATATGTGTACCTGTATATGTATGTGCATGTGTGTTATATGTGCATATGCATATATTCACATGTGTGCATAAGTGTACAAGTATGTTCTAAGTGAGTATGTGCAAGTATATGTGTGTTATGTATGTGCATATGTACACATGCACATGTGTATGTGTGTATACATATATTTACATGCATGTGTTATATAAGGGTATCCATGCACATGTATATGTGCATGTGCATGTGTGATCTATGTACATGTGCACATAGGCTTGTGCTGCATGTATGTACATGTGTGTGTGCTATGTGAGTGTGTGCATGTGCTGCGCAGGTGCACAGTGTGTGTGACAATCAAAGAACAACCTTAGGTGTCATTCCTCAGCTACCTTCTACATTTTTGTTTGAGACAGGGTCTCTTGTTGGCCCAGAATTCGACCACATAGGCCACTGGCTTCCGGGGACTTGTCTGTCTCTGTGGTAAGAAACATTCTTTTCTTATCAGAAGTCTTTACCCTGCCACACCTGTCAAGAGACTCTTTTATACCTGCATGTTTGTCCAACCCCTGGGCACTCTGAGGATTTGACTCTGTCTCACTCTCTCCCTTCATGCTGATGGTGAATTAGCCAGTCCATCAGGTTATGAGGTTGAGCTTCTACCCATGGAAGAGGACACAGTTACCAGCTGTGTTGGAATAAAGACTTGGTGCAATTCCCACCCCTGCATGCTCGCCAGCCTCTTTGGGTCTTGGCTCAAGAAACAGTCTCATCTCAAAAAAGAAATCACTTTGCCTCAGGGTTACTGTTTGCTTTCCTTTCAGCACACCGAGAATATTCCTTTCCAACTCCTCTCCCCTCCCACTCGCTGGGACTACAGACATGTGTCCGTGTACCTGATTGTCTACATGGGTTCTAGGGATCCAGACTTAGTTCCTTGTGCTTGCAAGGTAACCATTGTTACTGACTTGATCACTCTTTGCAGCCCCAAGAGTGTTCTTCTGTTGTGTGAGAGAGAGGGCTTGGGAGGAGTGAGGCTACAGCATCTTGTCCAGAGCAGAACTTCCTATCTTTACTTTTTATCTTCAGATAGGTGCAATAGCAGTTTATACCACAGAACTGATTTACAAATGAGCTGAGATCTTTATATGCATGAAAGTACACTGGAAAATGTTTTGCTCATATAAATGATGATGATGGTGATGGTGATGATGGTGGTGGCTGTGATGATGAAGATGATGATGATGATGATACCATAGCAACAACAACATCGGTTGTTACTTCCATGACTGACATCTAGCAAGATTAGCTCGGGCAGGAAGGGATATAAGTGGCATTGTGCCTCCACAGTCATCAATCAATTTAATATTGGTGAAAACTAACTTGACATAGGGGTCAGTTTTCTGTTGCCTCTTTGTCCATTTCCTTTGAGTCTGTGGTGACCTTTCTCTTGACAAGCGGTAACCCCGGAGGAAAGCTAGAGGAAAGCAGAGATTAGGTTCGTGGCAAGGAGAGAGCAATAAAGTATCTTTAAAGAGCTCAATAAACCAGGATAATTGAATGTAGTAAGGACCGCAGTGAGGCAGGGAACTGGGCCGTCTCTACTGTCCCATTCACGGATGAAAAGGATGCTGGTCTGGGGGACAGAGGGTGAGTTGAAGGGGACCCTAGAGCTGATGGGGGAAAGTCTCCCAGAATGGGGTCTCCACTGTGACTCAGCAGCAGCCATAGGCAGAGGTTAGTATTGGAGCCTCAAAATTCCTATGCAAGATGCTGAGTCTGTGCAAGGGAGGTTGTCTTGCCCTGCGGACGAAGTGCTCACTGTGCAAGCAGGAAGGCCCGAGTTCGGATCCCCAGCACCAGTGTAAAAAATGGAGCCTGACAGAGCAGCTGCAACCCCAGCACTGGTGGCTGTGTGACTGACAGATGGATCCTGGGGGTGCCCTGGCCAGCCACACTAACCTAAGTGATGAGTTCCATGTTGAGGGAGAGACCCTGTTTCAAAAAATAATGTGGAGAATGACTGAGGAAATCACTCAGTGCTATCCTCCAGCCTCTACACGTTCATACACAGGTAAGCATTCCCACATACACATACATATGTGCACACAATGCACTCACATATAGACACACATATACATGTTTGCACACACATATACACACATGCAGTCATACATGCACATATGTACACATATGTACATACACATACATATACATGTACACATGTAGATACACATGCACACACACACACACACAAAGATGTCATGATCTTGGATGTCATTCATCTCTCTATAGGCAGGGAAAGAATTCTGGAGGGGGGCATGGGTAAGTCCCTTGATCTCATGAGCCTCAGTTTCTCCTCTTGTAAAAAGTAGGAACTTCTGGTTATTGGAGGGTTGGAAGTAAGTGAGGGTGTGGGCCATTCTGTTGGCCCGTAACTACCCAGATAGAGTCAATACTATAGACAGAGATCCCAATCCAGATCAGTATGAACTGTGCTCTGGTTGAGGGTGTTCCCGCTTCAAGTGCTTGTGTGCCCTGACATCATCATGCCCTCCATGGTAACACACATGGCAAGAACAAGACAAAGAGACTCCCTCCCCCAACTGCTTCATTTCAGCCTCCTAGCTCCCCTTCTCTCTTCCCCAGTGAGTTCCCTGACTGGAGCAGGTCTCTGCACATTTAGTTTTTGGGGTTGGCAGCAAGGGCATTAAGCTCGCATGCTGGTGGTGGGGGCAGAGGGGAGCTCTGGAGCAGGTCCTATGTCCCACCACCTTCTCCCCGCTGTCTGTCCAGGGGGAGCTAGATTTCAGAGAAACTCGATATGCCCCACAGAACTAGTTCAGAAGCCAGGAGCAATATCTGGATGTGTCACACCTGTCTACGATATTCCCACTACAACAATGTGTGGGAGCCAGCTCCTACCAGTTTAGGTGAGCCAGTGAGGCCTTCCGTTCCATCCTCAGTACTGCAAACAAAACACAAACAAAGTTCATTTACAAACATGAATGCTGGTCCACATTGAGCCCCACCCCCGAGCCGTAAAGAACTGACATGTCTGAGGGACCAGAGGAAGGTCCGGTGTAAAGCAGACCAGGAGCAGAATGCTCCTGGGTGATCCTTGCCTGGCCTCTCTTCCTCATGCTTTTTTCTTGTTAAGTGAAGTGCTTGCATGTGTGTGTGCACATATGTGTGAGCATGTAAATGTGCATGAGTACATGTGTGTGTATGTAAGCATGCAAATATGAGTATATGTGTGCATGCATGTGTGTGTCTGTGCCTCTGTGTGTATGTGTATATGTATGTGTATGTGTGTGTATGTGTATGTATGTGTGTGTATGTGTATGTGTGTATCTGTATGTGTGTAGGCCAAAGGTTCTGTTCCTCTGTTGTTATTTGCCTTATAAAAGAAGGGTCACCCCCTTAGCCCCCAAGATTGGCCAGCAAGCTCCATGGATCCTCCTGTAGCCCTCTCTTGTCCCCAGTGCTGGGTTATAGACACACAGCAGCCACCCCCAGCTGTAATGTGGGAGCTGGAGATCCAAACTTGGGTCCTAATGCTTGCACAGCAAAAACTTTACTGCCTAAACCGTCTCTCCAGCCTTTCCTCCCCTCTTCCTCCCTCCCTCCCAGCTTTCTTCTCTTCCTCTTCCCCCTCTTTCTTTTATCAGACAGAATCTCAGCCCACACTGGCCTTGAACTCATGACTTTCCTGCTTCAGGCTCCTAGTGTTGGCATGACAGACGCATATCACCAGGACTAGCATCTTACCAGTTTTCAGAGATAAGAGGACACAGAGAAGTTGGATCATACATGGCCACTGGCGTTGTAACATGTGAGAAGCTCAGAAGGTAATGGGCTCCAGCTGTTCTAGTAACTATCAATGATTTACACAGCAGACTGCAATTGCTGGACATGCAGCCCAAGTGGTCAGGTGTGTGTGTGTGTGTGTGTGTGTGTGGTGTACTTAAGTGTATATGCATGAGGCATTATAGTGCATGTGTTTACAGGTCAGAGGTCAATGCTGGGTATCCTCCTCAGTTGCTCTTTAACTTTTAAACTTTTAATTTTTTTAAACAGGGTCGCTCACTGAACCCAGAGCTCATTGATTTTGCTAGACTGGTTGGCCAGTGTGCTTCAGGGATTTCTACCCCATCTTGGCATTACGGACACAGCACTGCAACTAGCATTTATGTGGCTACTGAGGATCTAAACTCAGGCCTCATGTTTAGATGTCAAGCACTTTGCCTCGGAGAAACACAGGCAGCCAGCTTTGAAAGAGAGCCACAGTCTGAACTTGGGGTGTATATACACACGTGCGTGTGACAAGAGTAGCTATTTGCATAGGAGTGTATCTTCCTTGTGTGTTGGTTCAAATGAATAAAACCCAATCCCCAATCTTGTGTAGACAGAATCAGAGTTCTCCACACATCAGAGCTGGTCTGACAGGCTGCCAGTTTACAACCTCTGCTCTCTGGAAACCACCCAACAATACTGCATTTATTAAGTAATAATTCATCTGTTTCCCCATATTTTATTTATCAAAGACCTCTGTAACTGTCAAGCAGAAGTTCTTATCAGCAGGAACTGACCAGCGGACAAGTGTTACCTTCCAGCCCGATGATAAATCTCGGCCGACCAGGAAACCGTGACATTTTAATTAGCTGGAACATTCTTATCAGCAAGTCTGTCCGGGACATGCCATTTCACAGTGTTTGTGAACCCCTAATTGGGAATCCCTGACTCGGTCCTCGCGGGCCACCTCAGTCACACAGCCCCTTCCTCGTTATTTTACCTTGGTGTCTGCCCTTGTATTATTCAACAGGCAGCAGTACCGTCAGAGCTGAACTCTGCAAATGCCGAATCTAGGGAAAGAAGAGAGGGTTCTTCGTGCTGCAGGACTGGCAAGAAGTACAGGTGTGCACACGTGTATGCATGTGTGTGTGTGTGTGTGTGAGTGTGTGTGTGTGTGTATGTGTGTGTGTGTGTGTGTGTGAGCTTGCACGTGCATGCTTGCGTGTATGGGGGGCTGCATTCGTATGTGATGGCTGTGGAGGCTGCAGATCAATGCTGAATATCTTCCTCTATCCCCCTCCACCCTAGGTTTTGAGGAAATGTCTCTCACTGGACATGGAGCTCACTGCTACAGCTAGGCTGGCTGGTCAGTGCTCTCAAAGGTCCTCTGTGTCCAGCTCTCCATTGTTAGGATATTTATATATCCCAGCATGTGTGTGTGTGTGTGTGTGTTGTTCACTGTGACATCATGATGGTGTCCACAAAGCTCCCTGGTGAGAACTGTACTACATACATACACACATACACAAAGACACATAAACACACACATACCTACACATACCTACCATATTCCTTTGAAACAAGGTGTCTTGTTGGACCCAGGGCAAAGCCATTGGCTAGCCGCATCAACGCCCTGTCTCTGTTCCCTAAGTGCTGTGCTCTCACATGTGTGTAGCCATGCCTAGCTTTTTGTGGGTGCTGGGGACTCGAACTCAGATTTTCATGTTAATGCAGCAAGTGCTCTTACCCACTGAGCCATTTCCCCAGCTTATCATGCTAATATAGTGAGTAACTTTATGATTTTGAGATGTGGGCTAAAGTTTGGACACACCTCGTTGAATAGCCCAGGCCATGGTCACTTGGCTCTATAACTTCATGGCAATGGGGGTGTGTGGGACCTCATGGCAGAGAGAAAGAAACAGAGAGGGGAGGGGTAAAGGGGGGAAGAGGAAGGGGAGGGAGAGACAAGACAGAGACAGAGAGACAGAGAGGGAACTTACAAGGTTCTACACCAGTAGCTTATTTCCCTAAACTCTTATCTTACCATGTGTCTAGAACCCTCCAAGATGGTAGTAGCATCAAAGAGCAAACACTCGGCATATGAGCCTATGGAAGGCATTTCAAATTTATATTCCAGTTCTAGTAAGGAGTAAGTGTTCTGGAAATCTTCCTCATGGATTCCATTTGGAGAGAGGTTGACCACTGCTGCACTGGTGTTTCTTATCATGGTGGCCTTGGATTAGACTACAGAGGTGAGGGCTGGGCTCTGGGCAGCCGGTCAGATTCCCTGTACTAGGGGCTGATGGGATAGCTCAGTGTTTGCCTTACAAACAAGAGAACCGGAACTGATCCCCAGAACCCGCTTTAGACAGCTAGGTGTGATGGTGCACACTTGCCTTGCAATCCCAGTGCTGAGGAGACAGAGACCCCAAATTTGTCTCCTGGGAAGAGATTTCTTACACTTCAGCAGGTGTGTGCCTCTTGCCTCTTTCCTACTCCTTTGGAGTCAGCTCCCCACCCCCCCCTCCAGGTAAAGGTTAGTACATCTCCGACCTCCTTTGGACCTCTCTCTTAGCAAACAACCTCGTTCCTGTAATTATCTGTGTGTCTCTGCACTGTAAGGTGACACAAAAGCCTAGGCCCTCCAGTACCTTCCCTCCACTCAAATGCATGCTCAGGACAAGTGGGGGGTGGGGAGTGAGACAGGAGAATGGAGGAACCACACCAGGAGAGGGGAGACAGGTGTCATCAATCATCTCCGGAGTCCACGTTTGACACACCTTCTCTATGAGACCCCTTTGTTAGAGTCTAGTTGAAAGTTGACGCTCTGTGTCTTATGAAGTGAGAGAAATCCCAGGAATACTCCCCAAACCCAAGAGCTATAGCTCTTAGGAAGGTATTCTTTTTTTCTTTTTTCTTTGCAAGAATAATCAATCACAGATTTTGCAAGCAAAAACTTAATTTTGAGGGATCATTGATGGTGGTGGGGGATGGGGAGGCTGGGTCTCGAATGGAGGAGGGGGTTGTTACAAGTACTGTTGTGATCCTGGCAGGAATGAGGGGAGCCAAAAAAAAAAAAAAAAAACCTCACTGTGCCCCTCCCTTCAACCTAGATCACTGAAACAACACATCCAAAACCTGTAATTCCTCCTTCCCCTTAAGAATCTCATCCTGGGAGGAAAAAACAAAAAAACAAAAAAACAAAAAAAGGCCTGGGAGCAAGGCAGAGGAGAAATTTACCTCCTAGGAAGAGATTTCTCACACTTCAGACAAGTCCTCAGACCACCTTGCAGGAGAGACTAGAGATAAACCATGGTGGGGGTGGGGGTGGGGCAAACCCTAGCCCTAACCCTAACCACCCCCTAAACAATGGTGGGGGTAGAGGTGAGTGTGGGGCAAACCCTAACCCTAACCTAACTCTGACCCTGACCTTGACCCTGACCCTGACCCTGACCCTAACCCTAACCTTGACCCTTGATATTTAAGCCTAAGCTTCCCTTCAGAACTTGGGGGGAGAGGGGATATCACTCTGTTCCTCTTCACAATTTGTCCACATTAAACAAACTCCTTTCTCTGCTTTTCTCTGTTGTTTTGTGGGTGGCTGAGCTTAGGTTGTTAGCAGGGCTGGGGCCCATGCTCTGTGGCTGTGACCTCCTGTAACATCAAGGAAACGACTTGGCACCAATGGGAAACTCTCCAAGTGCCTCAAGGTTAGGCAAAAAGAATTTTGTTTTATGGGACGAATAAACAAAGCTAGAGAGAGCTGGGGAGGAGAGTGAGATGGGCAGGCGCAGAGAAGGGAGGGCGCAGGAGGCCTCTTTGCCTGAGGCCTGCCTGTCTAAGTGAGAACATCTGTAAGGAGCCTCTGTCCTGGCTCTCTCCACAGAGGAATTAATGAGTGTTCGGTTCCTCTTCATCCTTGGAGACCAGCAGCTGCCCTCATTGCTTGTGAAGTAAACAACAAAAGTTTGGAAGGTCGGTGTGACCTTGTCCCTTCACTGGAGGTTCTCAACCTGTGGGTCGCGACCCCCTTGGGGGGCTGAACAACCTTTCCACAGGGTCACTTGAAACCACTGGAAAACACAGAGATTTATGTTACAATTCATAGCAGTAGCAAGATGACAGCTACAAAGTAGCAACGAAAATGATTTTATGGTTGGGGGTCACGGCAACATGAAGGACTGACTTGAAGGGTCCCAGCTTTAGGAAGGTTGACACACATTGCCCTAGACAGACAAGGCTACCCATGCGTACAGCCTCTGCTCTTCCTTTACCTGCCACACACCTAGCACCGGGAGGTGCCTTCCCCACGCCAGACTCTGGCCTTACTTGCAAGGTGTCCTTGAAATCCTAAAAGTGCCTCCATTAGGGGAATCCGCCTGTAACAAGGAAACAGGAAGCTGAGTTTCCTGGATAAGAGAATTCACACATATCTGCAGTAACATAGTAGTTATTGTCCTCTGGGTTGCTCTTCAGATCACCTCGACCACAAACTCTCCAGGTGTGACTCTGTCCCCAGCACTGTTTGGATCAACGTCACACAGGTGACTTTATCCATCGGATTCATGTAACAGAAGCCCACAGAACGGAGTGGCTTGCTCCATTTTGCAGAGGAGGAAAATATGACACCAGAGAAGCTGCTATACGGGCCGAGGTTGCAGAGCTGGGAGTTCAGCCCTGGAGTCTGGGTCATTCTGGGCTGCTACACTCTCTACTCCCAGCAGCAGTGTGGCACATTTTGTCACCTATGCCGATGGCTTCTCTCTGTGTGACAGGTTCAGAAAGGGAGCGACTGGAGGCGGGTTTGCACAGACTTCCAAACGGTCCCTTTTCAGTTGGCGTGTTGGCTAAGGCTGCGTTGGTGGCTCATGAAAGGAAATGTCTCGAATACAAACATAATGATCTCAGTTTGATCCCCAAAACCTGTGCAGGAAGCCAAGCACGATGGGGCATGTCTGTGATTCAAGTGCCAGGACAAACGGACACAGGAGGATTCCTGGGACTCTCAGGTCAGCCAACCTAACCTAATTGGTGAGCCTCAGGTCTCAGTGAGAGATGGCCAGATTAGGTAGATGTCTCCTGAGGTGTGGCTCCTAAGGGTGACCTCCGGTTTCACACATGTGCACTCACCTGCATACACATCTGCATCCGCATACACGTTGTGTGCTCACACATATATGCATGCTGCCACACATGTACACACAGAGCAATTTACTTTGAAGAAGGCACACAGGTGTGTCTGTTTCCAAGAATATTACTATAGGAACGGCCACTGACCCCTGGGTCACCTGTAAGCCACCAGCAATCTCAACATCAGCATTGGGAGCATAGGTCCCTTTAAGAAACTCTAGAAGTAAACGAACTTGAGATTTCATTAAGATAGCTATTGTGTAAGAGATCGGGCCAGTCTGGCTGGACAGGTTGCCAGACCCAGGGTAGTTTTAAGGGTACTTGACTTAAAATAAGATTAAGCCGAGTGTGGTGACACATACGGCAATCCCTGCACTTGGAGGTAGAAGCAGGAAGACCAAGAATTTAAGGGCAGGCAGCCTTGGCTACATAGTGAGTTGGAGGCTAGCTTATCTTAAAAAGAAAGTACCCCTGTCCCAAATAACCAGAAACAAAGAAAATTAGCAGACTAATGAACAACAACAATAACAACACAAGTAATAATCATCAATTACTGGTCATAGGATCTCTGCTCTCTACAAGCAAGCCTCCTCCCTGAAGGCCCTAGGATTGGGTGGCACTGTGATTTTACAGTTCACTCCAAAATGGACCAGGGCCAGGGTGAAAAGTTACCATCAATGGAGCCCTCCAGTGTGCAGGCTCTAGGAGCTTGCCTTAACCAGACGTCATTTGCAATTCTTTTCTTTTTTTTCAGTTGCTATCTATCTTTCTTTTTCCTTCCTTCCTTTCCTTTCTTTATTCTACCTGGTTCTTGTTGAGTCGCCCCCTGTCAGCCTCAGTCACAGGTCACAGGAGAGTGGGGAATCTTCACTCTCATCTGTCATCTCCAACTCTGATGGCTGAGGTATGTTATGGCTAAACTTTGAGTACTGCTGTGCTCTCCAATTAGGTTAACCCACCCCCAGCCCCACCCCCGCCCTTGCCTTCCCAGACCACAACACACTGAATAGACACACAGACTTTGCTGTGTGGCAGCTTCCAATATAGGCTCCGGCTTCCTCCCCTCAAACTGGGTCTTGAACTATCTGCCTATCTAATAGGGCACTTGTGAGGGCGAATGAACTCATGTAAGTAAATAAGGTTGCTGGCCAGGAGGCACAGAACTGTAACCTCTGCATTCTGGGGCCTAATGCCCGAGGGATGGCAAGTTTGAGGCCAGCCTGGGTCACATTGAAAGACCATGTCTAAAAAAAGTGTGTATGCAGATAAAAGCCACATATAAAACAACAACTAAATAAGTATTAATTTAAAATAGACAAAACAAAGCCAGGTGTGATGCTACAGGACTGTAATTCCAGCTACTCTGATCCCTGATGCAGGAACATGATTATTCGGAGGGAAACCTAGAATAAGAAATACAGAGTAAGTTCAAGGCAGCCAGCTTGGCCACTACTAAGACATTCTCTCAAAATACTAAAGTGAAAGAAGGAAAGGCTCAGTGGCAGAGCCCCTGCCTAGAATCCCCTGGTGAGGGGCTGGGGTGTGGCTCAGTGGTAGAGCCCCTGCCTAGAATCCCCCAGTGAGGGGCTGGGGTGTGGCTCAGTGGTAGAGCCCCTGCCTAGAATCCCCCAGTGAGGGGCTGGGGCGTGGCTCAGTGGTAGAGCCCCTGCCTAGAATCCTCCAGGGAGGGGCTGGGGCGTGGCTCAGTGGTAGAGCATATGGGCCACAAGAGGTTATTTGTGAAAGGAGGAAAGAAAGGAAAGAAGGAAGAAAGGAAGGTGGGAAGGAAGGAAAATTAATATTAACAGGGTAAGTTAATTCAACCTGAGAGTAACTCAGAACCCAGCTTCATCAAGCCCAGCTGGGCCACTTTGATCAAATGTCAACCTCTCTGAGCCTCAGCTTCCTCCTCCATAAATTGCAGACAATCCCAGGTGTACTTGACAGCTAAATTAAAGGTGAAGCAAGATCAGGTTGGAAAGTGCCTGGCATGTAACAAAACCCTTGGTGATATTTAGGTATTATTTTTATTATTGCAGTCTCCCCAGTGGTGTGCGTGGAGACCAACAGGACCTGTCAGGAGGGAGCAGTCTAACTCTGAGGTACTTCACTCGCTGACCTCAGATCCACCCCCAATCAGAAGGAAGGTCAAATGAAGACCTGACCCACCACAGGAAACCAGCCACGCCTCTAACCTTGGCTTTGCCCCTGGCTTTCTGCCTGACTCAAGGACACCCCTGACTACTCTCTGGTGCATCTCAATTCTACCATAGCCTGCGGAGATGGCCAAGTTCTTTGCCAAGGCATTGGCTTGTGTTGGAGAAAGAAAGAAAGAAGAAAAGATGAGCAACATCTCTTGCCCCGCCCCGTCTCCTCATTCTCTTCCTCAGTTTCTTAGGAGTGAAATCACCCAAGCTATAAATAACACATTCTAAATAAAGCCATGTTCAACTGCGGCATTAGACATGTCTGTGTACACATGTGACTGTCAGCCTCCAGCGGCAGTCATGTTTGTGTAATTAATTTTCCTAGCCTCTGAGGAGAGAGACAGGCAGTCCTGTGGTACGCCCCGCCCTGCTGCTCCCCGAACATTGGAAGAATGCTGTGTTTCACTCTAGCCAAGTGACTGGTGCGCAGGGATGGCTTTTGTTCCCATGTAGTTCCTGTGCTTGGGACCTTTATTTCTCAATTACTGCAAATGGAAAGAAAGGTAAATAAAAATAGAGGAGCAGACATCGGAGGCATTCTGAGTGCAGGTGGCCTGTGGTGCCCATTTAGCAGCAGGAATGCAGGGGCTTTGCAGAGGGCCTGAGGGCTTTTGTTCTCCATCGTAGGAAGGTGGGATAAAGCTGCTTGGGAATTTATAGAAAATCTGTGGTTAGCGAGCGAATTCTCACTGTATCATGGAGGTCGAATGAGTAGGAAGGGAGGGAGGAGGAGGGGGCTAAGGCAGTAATGTGCTCGCCTTGCAGGAGGACAGGAGTTCAATCCCCAGAGCGCCTGCATACATGTACACATAATGGTCGGGCATGTGGCTATGGCTTGTAATCTCACTGCTGGAGGAAAAGGTTTGTGTGGGCTTCTGAGATTTCGGGCCAGCCGGCCTAACTGGCCAAGCTCCATGCCCCGTCTCAAAAAAAGCAGAGTAGATGGCATCTGAGGAATGACAACTGCGGTTCTCTGGCCTCTGCATACACACACACACACACACACACACATACACACACACATATACACACACACACATACATACACACATTCACACACACTGGGCATACACACATGCTGGGCATACAAACACACATATACATGCACATACACGCATGAATACATGAATGCAAACATACATACACACATATACATACACCAATCACACAAACACATACATATGCTCTCTCTCTCTCACACACATTGGACATATACATGAATGTGCACACACAATGGGTGTACAAACATACACTGTACATGCATACTATATGCATACACACATTCATGCATGTATGCACACATACATATACTCTCATATACATGTGTGTATGCACATATGTGTATACACACTAAGCACACAAATTTGTACATGTGTTGTCTCACACACATACATTGGGCATACACATAAATATACATACACACGGGACATACAAATACACATATATACATACACACACATGCACATGTATGTACACACACACCATATGCATGCATACACATACACGCATACACACACAATGGCATACAAACACACAAAAAAGAAAAGAACTTAGAGGCTTCTAGTAGCATGCCTGAGGGGGCTTTTCTCAGTCTTTTAAAATCATCCAAGGCTGGTCAAAACAGGAAGGCTGTCACTGTAGCAACATCAATTACACCATCCTACTATACGCCTAGGTTGGTGCTCCAGACATATTAAATAAAATATTTCCAGCAAAGAAACTGGAGGTTATGGTCCGCACCTGTAATCCCAGCACTCAGGAGGCCAGGGCAGCCTAGGGTACATAGAGAAATGCTGTCTCCAAAACAGACAGACAGATGTAAATCCCTGTTGGGGGGAGTGGGGTTGGGGTGGGAAGCAAAAACTCCAGTGCACAGGAAGTAATCTTGATCTTCACTGTGTGTTCTTATAGACGTTATATAATAGGATCTCAATCCAATCCAACCTGATAGATAAAAGGCCAGCTTAACTGAGTCACATTTATTGTAGTTGGGAATAGATTCTAATTTAAGTTAATTCTATTATCTTTTGTATTTTCCTATTCAGTACGTTTTCTTCCCCTCCTTTTCTTATTTCTGTGGGTTCATAATGTTTTCTTTGCTGATTCTTCTTTTTTCTACTGCTTTGGAAATGGTAATCATGTTCTTCCCCTGCCAGTCATAAGGCTGAAGGTGCAAGGTGTCTCTGTACCTCGGGCAAGAAAAGAGACAGCCAATTCTGTCTGTCCCTCCTTTCTCATTTTCTGTGTTTTTTCCTCTGTAGACTTTGAGGCTGCCTTTGTAAGAGTTGGTTTCTAAGTCAATGGTGCAGCTTTGCTGGGCTATGGGGATGATCGGAGGGTAAAGTACTTACTGTTCATGATTACCCGAATTCAGTTTCCAGCAGTCACAGACACACAGAGAACACCACGGCAGGAGCCCCAGTGCCAGGAAAAGGAGAGAGATGGATCCCAGGACTTGCTGGCCAGCCAGTCCAATGAAATAGGGGAGCTCTAGGCTCAGCGAGACATCCTGTCTTACAAGATGTAAGTTGGCGAGTGCTGGAAGACCCATGAGGTGGCCTCCACACAGGCAAGCATGGATGTGTACTTTGTCACCCCCACACAAGACAGCAAGCCATGTTTAATGACGTCGTCTCTTAGCGTGTTTCCTCTCCTTCAGCAGCACGCATGATTTTTGCTGCTGAAGCTCACCCTTCAGTAGTTCTCCCAGGAGAGGGTCTCTGGACATAAACTTGCCTCGTTTTTATGTCATTTGGATCTTTGAGACAGAGTTTCTCTGTGTAGGCTTAATGACCCTGGAACCCACCTTATAGACCAGGCTAGTCTTGAACTCAGAGATCTGTCCACCTTCATCTGACTCTCACACTTGAGTGCTAGTTCAATTGGGTGTGGAGTGATTTCCTGACAGCTGTTTTTCTTCAGCTGCTTTATGGTTCCTGCCCAGTGCTGATGTCATGTTTGTCTGAATGTCATCGCATTTTACTATATCAGTGTCTTCTCTTTCAGGGATCAGAAACTTTCCCATAATTATTTTTAATATTCTCCAGTTTCACTAATGTCTTAGGGTTTTATTGCTGGGAACAGACACCATGACCAAGGCAACTCTTATAAAGACAATATTGAATTGGGTATGGCTTACAGGTTGAGAGGTTCAGTCCATTATCATCAGGGCAAGAACATGGCAGCATCTAGGCAGGCATGGTATAGGAGGAGCCAAGCGTTCATATATCTTCATCTGAAGGCCCCTAGAAGAACATTATCTCTCACATGGCTAGGAGGAAGGTCTCAAAGCTCACCCTCACCGTGACACTCTTCCTCCAACAAAGCCACACCTCCTAATAGTGTTACCCTCTGGGCCAAGCACATTCAAACCACCACAACTAACTTCCGTCTCCGTGTGGATTTATTTGTATTTAACCTCCTGGGCACAAAATGTGGAATTTGTAACTAAGGATTCAATCTAGCCACAAAAATAATCTTGAGACATTTCTTGTTTGTCAGCAAGACAGCTCAACATCCTAAAATATGTGTGTTTAATATGGCTTATAAAAGTAGGAACTTCAAGCCAGCAAGTTTGCTCAGTGGGTAAAGGCACTTGCTGCCAAACCCAAAGACCTGATTTCAATCCCCAGGTAGGAGAGAGCTGACTCCTTCAAGTTGTCCTACGACTTTCACATATGAGTTATGACTTTACATACACACACACACATGTACACAAGAAATAAAATAGATAAGTAAAGTTTTAAAATGTTTCAAAATACCAACTTCTTTTCTGTTATTAGACAAGTTGATGTGAATATTCAAAAGAAAAGATAAACATGCAAATAGAGGAAATCCACATAAAAAGGCAATAGTGGCTAAGATATTAAGACATATGGCCCTGTTTTTATAGTAAGAGAGTAGCATTAGAAGCAAGAAAAGTACAAGTTCTAGACATAGGCACAGAGGCATAAAAAAGTCATGTGATCAATGTGACTTCCCAAATCACTGGGGGGAAAGAGAAACTTTAAAAAAAATCACATTAACTTATTTGTGTGTGTGTGTGTGTGTGTGTGTGTGTGTGTGTGTGTGTGTGTGTGAGAGAGAGAGAGAGAGAGAGAGAGAGAGAGAGAGAGAGAGAGAGAGAACTTCTATTCTGTGGGTCCTGGGAACCAAAGTCAGTTCATCAGGTTTAGTGGCAGGTGCCTTTACCTGTTGAACCATCTGAATGGCCAAGATACACTTCTTAATTAATGGTTCTCTGTTATTTGTAAAAAA
This sequence comes from Apodemus sylvaticus, assembly GCF_947179515.1. Classification (NCBI taxonomy): domain Eukaryota; kingdom Metazoa; phylum Chordata; class Mammalia; order Rodentia; family Muridae; genus Apodemus; species Apodemus sylvaticus. Next base: position 25,612,758 of record NC_067493.1, on the reverse strand, counting down.
CAAACAAACAAGCAAACAAAGAACCAAAAACCAACCAAACAAAAAACCCCAAAACAAACCACTCACCCCACAAAATGCAGTAGGATTTGTTCTTCACCATGGACTAAAACAGATTCTAAATGAATTCCAAACACACATACATGTTAGCAATGACAATGAAGAGAAGTTTCTGTTGTGAAACTTGGCTCTAACTTAATTGGCTTGTGAAACACCCCAGAAATTAGTAAATCACACTTGCAGACGTGTCTGAGAAGGTGTCCAGAGAAATGATGAGGGGAAAAGTCGCTATGGGTATGGTATGCTTCATCCTAAGTTGAGAGCTTGGGTGGAAGTACAGGGAAGGAGAAAGCCAGTTACAGCAGATTTCTCCATCTGCTTCCTGGCCTGCAGGAAGCCTCTCTGCTCCACCCTGATGGTTAGTCTTCATGGCCAACTTGGGGTGGCACACCTGCAGGGTTATGCATGAGAGTTACTGGAGAGGATTACCTACAAGGGAACATCCACCTGGGTGGCCCCATACCATGGGCAATGGGGGCTGGATAAAATATAAGGAGGGAAATAAAGTCATCAGAATGCAGGTATAGCCCTTTCTCTGCTTCTGATTCACTGTGAGGTGAACATCTTTCTGCCACACCAGGATGGCCTGAACCCTTTGAAACTATGAGCCAAAATAAATACACCCTCAAGTTTTTTTCTGCCAATCATTTTTGTTACCAAACACATACCTTTCATCTTTGAAGAAGGATGAAAAGGAGAAGGAGGAAGAGGAGGAGGAGGAAGAGAAGACTTGAATACTTTGAAGGAGAGATACCATGTAAGTCTTCCTAGACATTCTGGGTCATGGTACAAAGTTCAGAATCCCTACATAAGGAATCCTGGAGGTAGCCAAACAATGATAAAGATGTTGACTTTGGCCCCATAGATTCCAGTGTGAAGAACTTATTTTGTAGATATATGAAGTATGAAATAATATGAGTAAGCTAGTTTTTACACCCATAGTTCTAATAGCAAAATACAGTTAAGTGACTGAGATACAGCTGTATAAACAGTGAGGGAGATCTCCTGCCCACGTACTAACCAAGCCCAACCTGCTAAACTTTCCAGAGCAGATTGTGTGGCCATAGAGATGGCGAAAAGAAATATAAGAACTAAGAAAGCATAGCTTCCTGAATATCAGGTTACGAAAACAGTTCCCATCACCCCTTCCTATCCCTTTCTTTCCTTCTCTTCCCCTCTTTTATCTCTCTGTTCCCCTTCCCTTCCCTCCCATTCCTTCCCTTTTTCCTTTTCCCTTCTTCTTTATTCCTTTCTCCTAGTCTGCCTTCTCTTCTCCCCTCTCCTTTCCTTCCTTTCTCTTTTCTAGTTTAATTTTCAGTTCTGTGATTAAAAAGCTACTGCCCACTTCTGGTTTCCATCTGTTCCCAGAGCTAACCCTATGCAACAGCTCTCCATACCTGGGTCCTGCCTGGAGAGAGCTGCAGGACACAGTGTGAGCACAGGTAGGACCACTACTTCTGCTCCCAGGAACCTGCCTGGAGTCCCCAAGACACTTGAACCAAGGAGCAGCCCAGGACAGGATCCTTTCGGTTTCCATCTGTGCCTGGAGCAGACTCTGTGCCACAACTCCCCACCACCCAAAGAGAGGAGGTCTTCCAGGAGTGCTGACACACATGAGAGCAAAGGTGAGACTACCACTTCTGCTCAAATTCCTGGCCCAAGAGGGATCTGCCCAGAGCCATCAGGACACAGGAACCAAGGAACAGCCAGGAACAAGATCCTTCCAGTTTCCAGATCCTTCCAGTTTCCAACTATGCCCTGGAGCTGACCCTGTGCCACAGCTTTCCTCAAATTCCTCCCAGAGAGTACTGATCTCCCAGGAGTGCTGACACACAGGCTTACAGAAGGAACAAGCCACAGCTAGACCAGCTAACACCAGAAATAAGCAGATGGAGAGAGGCAAGGGAAAGAACATAAGCAACAGAAACCAAGGCTACTTGGCATCATCAGAACCCAGTTCTCACACCACAGCAAGCTCTGGATATCCCAAGACACCAGAAAAGCAAGACTCTTATTTAAAATCACATCTCATGATGATGATAGAGGACTTTAAGAAGGACATAAATAACTCCCTTAAAGAAATACAGGAGAACACAGGTGAACAGGTAGAAGCCCTTAAAGAGGAAACACAAAAATCCCTTAAAGAATTATAGGAAAACACAATCAAACAGGTGAAGGAATTTAACAAAACCACCCAGGATCTAAAAATGAAAATAGAAACAATAAATAAATCACAAAGGGAGATAACCCTGGAGATAGACAACCTAGGAAAGAGATCAGGAGTCATGGATGCAAGCATCACCAACAGAATACAAGAGATAGAAGAGAGAATCTCAGATGTGGAAGAAATCATAGAAAACATTGATGCAACAGTCAAAGAAAATGCAAAATGCAAAAAGCTCCTAACCCAAAACATCCAGGAAATCCAGGACACAATAAGAAGACCAAACCTAAGAATAATAGATATAGAAGTGAATGATGATTCCCTACTTAAAGGGCCAGTAAATATATTCAACAAAATTATAGAAGAAAACTTCCCTAACCTAAAGAAAGAGATGCCCATAAACATAAAAGAAGCCTACAGAAATCCAAATAGATTGGACCAGAAAAGAAATTCTTCCTGTCACATAATAGTCAAAACACCAAATTCACAAAAGAAAGAAAGAATATTAAAAGCAGTAAGGGAAAAGGGTCAAGTAACATATAAAGGCAGACCTATCAGAATTATGCCAGATTTCTCACCAGGACTATGAAAGCTAGAAGATCTTGGGAAGATGTCATACAGACCCTAAGAGAACACAAATGCCAGTCTAGGCTACTGTACCCAGCAAAACTCTCAATTACCATTGGTGTAGAAATCAAGGTACTCCATAACAAAAGGAAATTTACACAATATCTTTCCACAAGTACAGCCCTACAAATGATAATAGATGAAAAACTACAACACAAGGAGGGAAACTATTCCCTAGAAAAAGTAAGAAAGTAAAATTCTTTCTAAAACAAAACAAAACAAAGCAACAACAACAAAAAGAAAATAGCCACACAAATATAATTCCACCTCTAGCAAAAAAAAAAAAAAATAACAGGAAGCATGAATCACAAGTCTTTATTATCTCTTAACATCAATGGATTCAACTCTCCAATAAAAAGATATAGACTAACAGACTGGATACATAAACAGGATTCAGCATATTACTGCACACAGGAAACACTCTTTAGTGACAAAGACAGACACTACCTCAGAGTAAAAGGCTGGAAAAAAATTCCAAGCAAATGGTCCCAATAAACAAGCTGGAGTAACCATTCTAAAATCAACTTTCAACCAAAAGTCATCAAAAAAGACACTGAAGGACACTTCATACTCATCAGAGGAAAAATCTACCAAGAGGAACTCCCAATTCTGAACATCTACACTCTAAATGCAAGGGCATCAACATTCATAAAAGAAACTTTACTAAAGCTCAAAGCACACATTGCACCTCACACAATAGTGGGAGACTTCAACACCACACTCTCATCAACAGACAGATCATGGAACCAAAAACTAAACATAGACACAGTGAAACTAACAGAAGTTATGAAACAAATGGATTTAACAGATATCTATAGGACATTTCATTCTAAAACAGAAGAATATACCTTCTTTTCATCACCTCAGGATACCTTCTCCAAAACTGACTATATGATCAGTCACAAAATGGGTTTCAACAGATACAAGAAGATTGAAATAATCCTATGTATCCTATCAGATTACTGTGCACTAAGGCTGGTCATCAATAACAATAAAAACAACAGAAAGCCCACATATACATGGAAGGTGATCAATGCTCTACTCAAGGATAACTTGGTCAAAAAGGAAATAAAGAAAGAAATTAAAGACTTTTTAAAATTTAATGAAAATTATGGCACAACATACCCAAACTTGTGGGACATGATGAAAGCAGTGCTAAGAGAAAAACTCATAGCTCTGAGTGCCTCTAAAAGGAAACTGGAGAGACCATATACTAGCAGCTTAACAGCACACCTGAAAGCTCTAGAACAAAAAGAAGTAAATACACCCAAGAGGAGTAAATGGCAGGAAATCATCAAACTCAGGGCTGAAATCAACCAAATACAAACAAGGACTATACAAGGAATCAACAAAACCAGGAGCTGATTCTTTGAGAAAAACAAGATAAATAAACCCTTAGGCAGACTAACCAGGGGGCACAGAGACAGTATCCAAATTAACACAATCAGAAATGAAAAGGAAGACATAACAACAGAAACTGAAGAAGTCCAAAAATTGTCAGATCCTACTATAGAAGCCTATACTCAACAAAACTGGAAAATCTGGATGAAATGGACAATTTTCTAGAAAGAGACCAGGTATCAAAGTTAAATCAGGATAAGATAAACAGTCCCATAACCCCTAAAGAAATAGAAGCAGTCATTAAAAGTCTCTCAACCAAAAAAAGACCAGGACCAGATGGATTTAGTGCAGAGTGCTATCAAACCTTCAAAGAAGACCTAATACTCTTCAAACTATTCCACAATAGAAACCTAAGGAACACTATCCAATTCATTCTATGAAGCCACAGTTATGCTGATACCAAAACCACACAAAGATCCAACAGAGAAAAATACCTTCAGACCAATTTCCTTATGAATATCAATGCAAAAATACTCAATAAAATTCTTGCAAACTGAACTCAGGAACACATCAAAATGATCACATTTGCCAGGAACACATTCATCACGATCAAGTAGGCTTCATCCCAGGGATGCAGGGATGGATCAATATATGGAAATCCATCAATGCAATCCACTACATAAACAAACTCAAAGATAAAAAAAACCACATGGTCATTTCATTGGATGCTGAAAAAGCATTTGACAAAATTCAGCAACCCTTAATGTTAAAAGTCTTGGAAAGATAAGGAATTCGAGGCCCATACCTAAACATAGTAGATGCAATATACAGCAAACCAGTAGCCAACATCAAACTAAATAGAGAGAAACTTGAAGCAATCCCACTAAAATCAGGGACAAGATTAGGCTCCATTCTCTCCCTATCTATTCAATATAGTACTTGAAGTTCTAGTTAGAGAAATTAGACAACAAAAGGAGGTCAAAGGGATACAAATTGGAAAGGAAGAAATCAAAATGTCACTATTTGCAGATGATATGATAGTATACTTAAGTGACCCAAAAAGTTCCATCAGAGAACTCCTACAGCTGATAAATAACTTCAGCGGGAGGGAGGACGGGGGAAGAGAAGGGGGCTTACAGGACTTTCGGAGAGTGGGGGTGGGGCTAGAAAAGGGGAAATCACTTGAAATGTAAATAAATTATATCGAATAAAAAAATTAAAAAAAATAAAATTAAATTAAATCAAACAAATCAGTAGCCTTTCTATACCTAAAAGATAAATGGGCTGAGAGAGAAATTAGGGAAATGACACCCTTTGCATAGTCACAAATAATATAAAATACCTTGGTGTGACTCTAACCAAACAAGTGAAAGATCTATATGACAACAACTTCAAGTCTCTGAAGAAAGAAATCAAAGAAGATCTCAGAAGATGGAAAGACCCCTCATGCTCATAGATCGGCAGGATTAATATAGTAAATATGACCATCTTGCCAAAAGCAATCTACAGATTCAGTGCAATCCCCATCAAAATTTCAACTCTTCTTTATAGAATTAGAAAGAGCAATTTCCAAATTTATCTGGAATAACAAAAACCCTAGGATATCAAAAACTATTCTCAACAATAAAAGAACATCTTGGGGAATCACCACCCTGACCTCAAGCTGTACTACATCGCAATAGAGATAAAAACTGCATGGTATTGGTGCAGTGACATGCAGATAGATCAATGGAATAGAACTGAAGACCCAGAAATGAACCCACATACCTATGGTCACTTGATCTTTGACGAAGGAGTTAAAACCATCCAGTGGGAAGAAAGCATTTTCAACAAATGGTGCTGTTTCAACTGTCAATCAACATGTAGAAGAATGCAATTTGGTCCATTCTTATCTCCTTGTACAAAGCTCAAGTCCAAGTGGATCAAGGACCTCCGCATAAAATCAGATACCCTTAATCTAATAGAAGAGAAAGTGGGGGGAAATCCTCAAACACATGGGCATAGGGAAAATTTCCTGAATAGAACACCAATGACTTATGATCTAAGATCAATAATTGATAAATGGTACCTCATAAAATTGCAAAGCTTCTGTAAGGCAAAGGACACTGTCAATAGAATAAAATGGCAACCAACAGATTGGGAAAAGATCTTTACCAATCCTACATCTGTTAGAGGGCTAATGCCACTATATATATATATATATATATATATATATATATATATATATATATATATATATATATATATATATATATATAAAGAACTCAAGAAGTTAGACTTCAGAGAACCAAATAACTCTATTAAAAATGGAGAGCAGAGCCAAACAGAGAATTCTCACCTGAGGAAACTGGAATGGCCAAGAAGCATCTAAAGACATGTTCAACATCTTTAGTCATCAGGGAAATGAGAATCAAAACAATCCTGAGATTCCACCTCACACCAGTCAGAATGACTGAGATAAAAAACTCAGGTGACAGTAGATTCTGTCGAGACTGTGGAGAAAGAACACTCCTCCATTGCTGGTGGGATTGTAAGCTGGTACAACCACTCTAGAAATCTGTCTGGTGGTTCCTCAGAAAATTGGACATAGTTCTACCTGAGGACCCAGTTATTCAACTCCTGGGCATATACCCAGAAGATACTTCAACATGTGCTAAGAACACAAGCTCCACTAAGTTCATAACAACCACATTTATAGTAGCCAGAAGCTGGAAACAATTTAGATGTCCCACAATGGACAAATGGATACAGAAAATGTGGCACATTTACACAATGGAATACTACTCAGCCATTAAAAACAATGACTTCATAAAATTCACAGGCAATGGATGGATTTAGAAAATATCCTGAATGAGGTAACTCAGTCACTAAAGAACACACATGATATGTACTCACTAATAAATGGGCATTAGGTAAAGAGCTTGGAATACCCACAATACAATTCATGGACCACATAAAGCTCAAGAGAAAGGATGACCAAAGTGTGGATGTTTCAGTCCTACTTAGAAGGGGGAACAAAATAATCAGGGGAAGTAGAGGGTGGGAGGGACTTGGCAGGAAGAGAAGAGTGGGAGGGGGAAAAGAGGGGAAGAATTAGGTATGGGAGGAGATGGAGGAGATGTACAGAGGGTCAGGAAATTGAACAGAGAGATATGTAGCAATGGGGGATGGGGAACTGGGTGTAGGAACCATAAAGTCCCAGATGCCAGGAAAGCAAGAGTCTCCCATGACCCCGTGGGGATTACATTAGCTGAAATACCCCACAAAGAGGAGGCAGAACCTGTTGAAACCATATACAGAGGGTAGACATGACCCTCTGGTTGAAGGACGGAGCCACCCACCCATCTCCAAAATTTTAACCCAGAATTGCTCCTGTCTAAAGGAAATACAGGGGCAAAGTGTAGAGCAGAGACCGAAGGAAAGGCCATCCAGAGACTGCCCCACCTGGTGAATCCATCCCATATACAGACACCAAACCCAGACACTTGTGGATGTCAAGAAGTGCTTGCTGACAGGAGCCTGATACAGCTGTCTCCTGAGAGGCTCTGCTATATGCTGACCTATTCAGATGAGGAGGCTCATAGCCAACCATCAGACTGAGCACAGGAACCCTAATGGAGGAGTTAGGTGAAGGACTGAAGAAGATGAAGGGGCCTTATCTGGTATCAAGGGGATGGGAGGTCCTTGGTCCTGTGAAGGCTTGATGCCCCAGTGTAGAAGAATGTTAGGGCGGTGAGCCGGGATGGGTAGGTGGGTGGGGGCACCTCATAGAAGCAGGGTAAGAGGGGATGGGATAGGAGGTTTGCAGAGGGGATAATATTTGAAATGTAAATAAATTTTTAAAAAGTGGGAAAAAACCCTATTGCTCAATTCCAAGCTACAGTCCATCATTCCTATGAAGTAAAGGCAGGCACTCTAGTGGTTAAGCACATATTTCCTTCCTCTCTTCCTCCCTCCCTCCCTCCCTCCCTCCCTTCCCCCCTCCCTCCCTTCTTTCCTTCCTTTCTCCCTTCCTCCCTCCCTCCTTCTCTCCCTCCCCCTCTCCCTCCCTCCCTCCCTCCTTCTCTCCCTTCCTCTCTCCCTCCCTCCCTCCCTCCCTCCCTCCCTCCCTCCCTCCCTCCCTCCCTCCCTTCCTTCCTTCCTTCCTTCCTTCCTTCCTTCCTTCCTTCCTTCCTTCCTTCCTCAACTCACTGTTCACATGCTTACCTGCTTTCACCCAGCTTTCCCCTTTCTTATGTTCAGGATCCCCTGCCTAAGGAATGGTGCCACCCACAAAGGACTTGGTTTTCTTACATCAATTATTACTCAAGATAATCTTCCATGGGCATGCCCATACATCAACCTGTTCTATATAATTCCTCATTCATTCTCTCCCCAGGTGATTATAGGTTATATAGGTCTCCTCTTTCTCCTGTCCTCCCCATAATCTCCTCTGGCCCTCGTCTCCCTCTGTCTCTTCTCTCTCATCTCCTGTCTCCTTCCCCAACTTCCACTGCCTTCCTTTCCCTTCTGTTCCTTTTCTTTTGGTTTATCCATGTCTCAACTTTCTCTCATTGTAAACATGCATTATTTTGTTACCTTTCTCTCTCCAGTTGGAATGCCCACCATGCTATCTTTTAAAATGGCTTACAACTTATAATATACATTCCCAAATAACTCAAGTGCCCCTTCCAACACCACCATGGATAGTGTAGATGCTCTGCTGCAGAGAATTGTCAATCTCAGATCCTGGCAGTGTTACTACTGCAAATCCCACTTACTTCTGAGTTATCCTCATCCAATAGATTCTTCTTATTTTGAACAAATTTTTATCTGTTACATTGATTAAGGATTAAAAACTAACAAACTTTCGTTGACTTTATTTATTCCTTCTCTAACTCCATGCAGACTTTATATAGATCTGAATTCTTCACGTGTACCACAGTCTTTTTACCTGAAGAATTTTTAGTATTTCTTACAGGAAGTCTCATGGTAAGAAATTACATCAGTTTTCCCTGAAATAGTATTTTTTCTTTACTTTTAAAGGACATTTGTGTGTGCATGCCAGGGTGGGTGGTAGTATGGGTGTATGCGTATGGAGGTCAGATGGCAGCCAGTCCTCAGGAACTGTACAGCTTGATTTTGGAGTCAGGGTCTTATTGGTCTGAGACCCTTGGCTGACCAGAGAGTACCAGAGGTGCTCCTGTCTCCACCTTCCCAAGGCTCGGATGATGAGTATGTACCACCATGTCGCACTTTTTGGCATGAGTCTTAGGGCTGTAACCGGAGTCTTCATTCTGACTCAGTAAGGACTTTCCAACACACCAGCTCTCCTTGTGTGTTTTCATGTCTCACGCCACCCTCTTCCTCTTCCCATAGTTTCTGGAGAGACGTCTGAGGACCTTCTCATTGGTGTTCCTCTCCAGGCAAGCTGTTTTCTCCTTCGGAAGTTATCTTGTTGTCTTCTTCAATTGTCTGAAGCTTGGTCATAATGTGTCTGGCTGCCTCTTTATGTTATTGGTTCTCCTTAATTGTGTTGTAGATTCTCCTTGATCACCTCTAAGGTTCTTAAGAGTGGAGTCCGTCACTAATCATTAATTTTGGGAGATTCTCATAAACTAGTAATACATCAAGTATTTCTCCCGCTTCTTTTTCTGTATCTTGTTTTCCTGGCATCTCCATTACAAGGATGTGACTGTTTGCCATTTTCCCACCTTTCTTCCATAGTCTTCCTCTTCCTCTTCTTTTTTTTTTTTTTTGATGCAAAATGTGAGAGGAATTTTTATTAAAACCAGCATGCTGAGGCTGCTCTGTACATGAAGAGAGAACGACCTGCACTCCTGGATGTGTTGCCTTTTATACAGTTCTCTGGCAACCACCGTTAGGCACAATGTGATTGGCAGAATAAATAGTGCAACATTTAAACTAATTGGTTGTTAGGTGCTGAGGTAGGTGGCCAAAGGTCAGTCCCTCAGAATGTGTCCCCACCCTTAAGTCAGTCTCCCCCTCCCTTTTGTGATCTGAGGAATGTAATTTAGCCTCTGACCTTTTTTAAAGTTCCAGAGTTAACCCTTTCATCTCCCCCCTTTTCTTTTGCAAATGCTTCAATCCTGAAGCAATTGCTGGTATTCTGATAGCTCATACTCCTGATCTTCTGTATCTAGTTATTTGTATCTCTGCTTTAAGATCATGAGCTGTACCTAAGTGTGTCTTAACAACAGCAACTAAGCAGTTCAAAATGTAGGGGCCAAAAGCCAACTATAGCTGGAGAACAATTAGGGGTCCTAACAGGGTTAATGACCACGAATGATCTATGTAAGAGCAACACTCCTCAGCTAAGGCAGCACACAGCCCTCCTATCCTGCAGTACTACTTCTGATAATGAAGTCAATAATTCTTGAAAGTGACTGATGGAAGTTTCTATTTTCTCTATTTCTAAATCAATGGCTGCCTTCAGACTGTCATAATTTTCTCTTAGTAAAACCAGAGTAGAAGTCCTGGTGGCTTCCCTGGCCATCTCTAACCCTAACAGAAGGGAGACAGTGAGCACCATAACAGTTTTGGCAAATGGGCACATAGGAGTGGGGGAAGGAACCAGAATCCAAGGGTACCACCAGGCAGTCATGATCAAGGTCAAGCAATCTTGAGCTTGAGCAGATTGTCTATCTTCTGTACCGTCCAGTGGGGGGTCTGGAGAGCGGGTATCTGCAGGTTTCACATGGGAACCATACACCCAGGCCGCTGTACTGTCCACCTTGAGGCCTGTGGGAGTGGCTAGCAGTACCAGGAAGGGTCCCTTCCATCAGGATTCTAGCAACTGTTGTTCTCTCAAGCCTTACACAGATCCAGTCACCAGTCTGAAAGGGGTGAGGAGTCTCTGGCATGCCTGGAGCATTTAAGGCAGACAGTTTGGGCCAAATCTCATGTTGTGGGATACCTCCTGGGAGAGCCCAACTGGACACTAAAGGAGTTGGGATACCAAAGAGGATCTCAAGAGGGGTCAGGCTAAAATGGCAGGGGCTGTTCTGGACTCAAAACAGGAACAAGGGGAGGGGCACTGCCCAGCCTGAGCAAGTCTCCAAGGTCAATTTAGTTAAGGTCTCTCTCATAGGGTTCTGTTTATTTTCTCTACCTGACCTGAGCTCTGGGGACAGTGCGCCCAATAATGCTTCCAATTATTCCCTAATATCTCTGTCAATTCCTGACTTACCTTAAGAGACAAAAGCAGGACCATTGTCCGATCCATTTACCTTGGGCACTCCGAAACTCGGGAAGATTTCTTCTAATATCTTTTTTGGCTGTCAATGGCAGCTGTTTCCTGCTTGATGGGGAAAGCCCCAACCCATCTAGAGAAAGGACCCACAAACACTAGAAGGTATTTGTAACCATATTCCTCCTTCTTCTTCCTTTTTTCTTCCTCTTCTTTTTCTCCCTTTCTTCCCTTCTTCCTCCTCCTCCTTTCCCTCCTTCTCTTCCTCTCTTCCTCCTTTTCCTCCTCCTCTCCTCCTCCTCCCCCCTCCCTTCCTTCTTTTCTCCTCTTTTTCCTCTTCCTCTCCTCCTCCTCCCTTTCTCCTTCCCCTCCTCTTCCTCCTCCTTCTTTATCTCATGTCTCTCTCCACTGACATCCATCTCCTGTGTTACCATCTCTAACACAATGCTTTAGACTCTAGCATGTCTTTTTAGTGCATTCCTTCTCTGCTTACATTGCCCATCTGCCCCAACACACTGTCCTTTCTTCCCCAGATCCCTTTGTGTATTCGTCCTGTGATTTCACATTTCCAATGTGATGATCTCAACCCCTGGACCCTGTCTCATGCTCCTTTGGATGCTTGTTTTATCTCTTTGGATTGTTTTCTCCATTGCCTCTTAGCATGCCTGTAATTCTCAGCTGAAAGCCAGAGGTAATGTATCAGGTAGTGAGAACAGAGGCAAACAGGCTTTTTAGTGAGATTTTATGTTTATCCTTCAGGGCGTCAAGCTGTGTTTAATGTGTACCAGAGCTGTAGGTGTCAGACTCGTCCATTTCCTCTCATGCCCTGTATTTTTTTTTCCTCTTCCATTGTCTTTGGGTTTCCCTGGAAACTTCTTTTTTGAAGAGTCCATGTCTTGTGGAGCTCTCGGCTGTAATGCACTGTTATTATCTTGGAGTCCTGTTGATGTGGTGGTAAGGGACTGAGGAGGGAAGACAGCCCGTAATCTTGTGATTAAGCCTCTTTTTGAAGCAGGCCCAAATCCCCGTGCAATGACTTTTAGAAGATCCATTCAGGTGAGCGCTCTGCTCTCTCCTTGTGTATAAGAGGGGGTGCTGGGCTGGAGTCCAGGTATCTCATTACTCTTGCCCTCAATCAGAGCATCTTTAGAAAGTTTCCCCTGACTGCAGGACTTGGTGACTGAGAACAAAGCTGCCTGGGTACATTTCAAATGACTTGGGGCTGAGGGAAGAACTGTCATTAAAGTGCTTGCAGCACAGACATGCTGGTTTGGGTTTGATCACAAGAACCCACATAAAAAGCCAGGCACAGCTGTCCTATCGATGGAGGTGGAGGTGGCTCTGTAGGACCCACAGTCAGTCACCCTAGATCAATCCGCTAGTTCCAGGGAAGAAGGAGAGACACTGTCTCAAAAAACAAGGTGGTTGATTCTCGATGATTGACACCTGAGGTCAACCTTTAGACTTTATACACACATGTACACACACCCACATTTGCACCCACACTCATGTGCACCCATGACACAGCACACACACACACACACACACACACACACACACACATACACACACACACCCCACAATTACTTTTACTTCTGTCTGCCTTATATACAGAAGTTTTCCTTTGTCTTTACCAGGAGAGTCAGGCAGGTCTCCCTAAAAAGAATGGGAGCTCCTAAGTCTGGGTCCCCAGATTATCCAGTTAGTCTATGTCTAACTTCTGCCTATTACTGGCTCCAGTGGCTTCTGTTCTAAGAATGAGCATTCATAATCATTCATCTGTATTCTGTTTAAAAAGCAGCGTCTTGGTTTTAATTGTCAAATTGTCCCAACCTGGAATCTCTGAGGAAGAGAGTTTCAGTGAGAGATTGTCTAGATTGGGTTGGCCTGTGGGCATGTGTATACAAGAAGAATTTTTTTGATTGCTTTAATTGATGAAGGATCGCCCAGCCTGAGCGTAGGCATGGCCTCCCTGGGTTTTATGCTCTGGATTGTCTAAGAGTGGAGAAGGCTGGCTGAATGCCAGCATGAATGCATTCATTCTCTCTGCTCTCAACTGAAGGTGTGATATGACTCAGCCGTTTCAGGCTCCCACCCCTGTGACCAGTTGTAATCTAGAACTATGAGCTAAAATAACCCCTTTCCCTCTGAAGCTTTGTGTCAGTGTGTTCAATCAGAGCAACAAGAATGAACAAGAAGAATGAACGTGGGATACCTGCCATCTTGATTCTATGCTGTAGCTAAGCAGAGGTGTTGTTCCTCTGCTTGGTTAGTTTCTTCTTGTGACAATCAGAGGGAAAATGTCTACATTCCTAGTATGTTAGATCTTAAGCTGTAGGTCTACTCCTGATTTTAATTGCTAGTTTATTTTGTTCATATTGGATAATTTCTACTCATTTAGATTTGTTGTTTGGGTGTCTTGTTTTGAGACAAGATTTCCCTCTATACCCAAGACTGACCTGAATCAGAGGCTAACCTTGAACTTGCAGCAATGCCCCTGCCTCAGCCGTGTACCGTCAAGCCGGACTTATCTTCTCCTCTTTAATCTTTAAGTCTACTGAATTTTGTTCTGTCCTCTGTATCATGCTGTGAAGTCCGTCCACAGAGGCTTTATTTCAGATGATGTAGTTTTCAATTCTAAAATGCCTGTGATTCTTTTCTTTTTAAGTGTTCTCTTTCTATGGTGATTCTGTCTATATTTTCAACCATAGTCATCATTCTCAGCGAAACCTTTTAAAGCAGGTACTTAAACACCCTTGTGGATTATACCCACAGCTTAGATTGGCTAATCAGAAACTTTAAATTGCAGTCACCCACATCATAATCCAGATGTGGGTGACCATGGGCAACACCAAAGGCACGGAGAACCCCAGGACTGATCATGCAGCTTTGATGCACAATAAAAAAAAAATGTTTGAAAAACAACCAGGAGAGCCGGTAATGGTGCTTACAAACCTGCCTGAGTTTGATCCCAGGTACCCATAGCAAGGATAGGCCCTGCAAGTTGTCCTCTGGCCTCCATGTGTGGATCATGGAAACACACACACACACACACACACACACACACACACAAAAGGATATGATATTTACTCTCTTAAAGGCACTTTTCTTTTTTGAAAGCATAAACTCAGCTCTATAATCCTTGGAGCCTAGCAGGGCTTCTGCTATCTGTTTGTCCTGATTGCTATTTACACAGAGTCCAGGTGATCAACCAAAATACATCAGGATGAAAATAGCAATTTTGCCCACCCCCAATCCACTTCCCTTTTTTTTCTGTCGCCCATCCCAACCCCCACCATTTCAATTTGGCCATAATTGTACCGTTCCCATAACAACAGCCACATAACTGGATCTTTGTGGAGGGCTTATGACAGGGTTGTCCACAAAGCCGCTGGCAATGCTGTACAGACCCTGTATGTCGCCGGCTCACAAAAGGTACAGCTATCAGCAGGGACGATACTTGGCAGACTCAAATCAAACCTGCCGTTGATTACCGCTGCTGTGTTGGGGGAAACTGCAGCCCGCCCCACGTATTTTTCCCGTGTTCCCTCCATGCACTCAATCCCGGGACTGTCATTCCCTTGTGGACTGACTAGGACATTAAAAAAATGCATACACAGAGAGAAACTCATGACAAAAACTCTTTCACCGTGTAGATTGCCGGGAACTGCAGCCAAGTTCTCTGAGCAGAAGCCTTGATGAGGTCTCAGGGCTGTGCTTTGGATTATGAGGGGGAGGCATTAACACCAAGAATTCAAACACCTTCACAGGTGTGCATGTGCATATATGTGTATACATGTACATACGTACATCTGCGGATATGCACGTTCTGTGTGCATATATGAAATTTCATATCCACAAATCTCATGGAAATGTGCTAGATGGATGAAATACGCATAAATATTTGTTTCTTATTTGCTGAACTACCTTGTGGTTTCAGGAAGCAAATCTGCTCATCAGGGGACCAAAGTAGGCTTGATGGGAAGCTGTCTGTCACAGCCAGCAAGTTATGCCAAGGCAAGGTAGATGCTTCCCTACCAACTGCTCTTTTGATCTCTCAGCAATAAGTAAGACAGCCAACGTGGATAGACTGGAGCAGAATACCAGGTTCATTGTGAATTCAGGACTGGGAGTTGGCACAGTGACATCTCCAGTACCTTTGCTGGAGTGCTGCCAAGTTACAGATCGACTGAGGTCAAAAATCTCTGTCAGGGAGGGAGAAGACACAGAGGCCAGGAGCTTTGTCCCATCACCTCAAGCACTCTTGGGGACTGGTAGTGTTGCAGTGCTGTTGCCGGAGCCTCAGAGGGGATGGTCCGTGGGGGGCTGAGTCTCCAGACTGTGGCCACTTCGCGTGTCTCCATGGGCCATGGGGAGACCAGGCATCTTGCAGAAATGTGGCCTCTGATACCTGCTGGTCTCAGTTTGAGTCAAGAGATGAGTTTCAAATGTACCCAGTTGAAGGAGGGCTTCTCTTTCAACAGTAAAAACGAAGTTTTCAACTTGAGGGGGAATAAGGATGTTTCACATGCTCAGGAATGGCTCGAGTCTGGCAAGTGATGCCGTTTATTCGCTGATGGGTGGATCAGTGGCATGCATGTCGCATTACCCTCTACTGAT
Organism: Apodemus sylvaticus; assembly: GCF_947179515.1. Lineage (NCBI taxonomy): Eukaryota > Metazoa > Chordata > Mammalia > Rodentia > Muridae > Apodemus > Apodemus sylvaticus. Next base: position 25,596,760 of record NC_067493.1, on the reverse strand, counting down.
CAGAAAATCAGTGCGTGTGAATGGCAGCAGTCCGGGGCAGCAGCACCGAATCACCACAGGTTTTTGACAGACCTAGACCCCAGGGTTCCCTGAAAATATCCAGGAGACTCTGTGCATAGAAATACTGACCCAGGTACACGCTCTGCCTTTCCGTTTCCTTGGCAGAAATGGACCTGTTTGTCAATTACTGTACAAAATGCTCAGGGACACCTATCTGAAACCTCATCCTGAGTAAGTGTACATGCGTGTGCCTGTGTTTGTGCATGTGGGCACAGCCGGACATGTATATGTGCTGGTGTGCATATGTGCACACACATGTGTACACATGTTTGTATGTGCATGCAAATGCATGTGTGCCTATGTGAGTGTGTGCATGTGTGTACTCACATGTATTTTGAGAGATCGTTCCTGAAGGAATACAACACTCTCATGCCAGAAAGGGATCCCTTGACAGACAAAGTAACAATTGTCCAACTCAGTGAGCCAATGAGATTTTAATGTGGTCACTAACGGGAGTATGGACTAGGAGTCACATGAGCAAGAAGGGCTCAAAAGCAGCTACATCGCCAAAGGCCCGCCTTGACATAGGTGACAACTCACAGCTCACAAAGGCTTCAACCCCGGAGTACCTAAGCCGAAATCAACCCTTTCTCTTTTAAGTCACCTTCATCTGGGAAATTTATCAGAGCCACAGGTAAGAAACTAAGACAGCAGCTGAGCCCTGGTGTCCCCTTTCCTTGTTTCCTGTCTGCCAAGACATGAGCAAGCAGCTCTGTATTCCTGGAGCTACGCAGTCATCTATTCTGCCAAGATGGGAGCAAGCAGCGTCCCACCCCTGTAGCTCCACAGATCTCGGAGCCTCTTCTCTGGGGCTCCGCTGGTCACACTGTCCCCTTAGCAGTTGTTCACTCTGTTCACAAGCGGCAGGAGGCACCTTGAAAAATCATACATGTTTCAGCTTCCAAGAAATGTGAAGTTTGTTTACCTCCTGAGTTTCTGAGCCTCCTTCCCCACTCCTAGATGGATTTTTTTTTAAAAATGAAACTGCTACGTAACAACACACAAGTGTGTATCTTGCATATGTTTGTATCCATGTGTACGTGTGCAAGTGTGTGTATGTATGCACACTCAGCGAGCAAGTAAGTGCGCACACTCCAACACAAGTGTGCATTGGTGTGTGCATTCATTTCATAAGTGTGTTTGTGTGTATATGGTGTTCACTACAAGTGTATGTTTCTGTGTGTGCTTAATGCTCTTGTATATGCAAATACTCATATATATGTACTGTATGTATATGTAAATGTGTATGCATGTATGCACATATACAAATGCATGTTGCTTATTCTCCTGAGGTCCTGGGAAGCTCAGTTGAGAACAGTAAGGAGCTGCAGTCCAATCATACAGAAGATGGACCCCAAATTCCAAACCTGCCCAGCAAGCTGCTTCATCATTTGTAACCTTAATGTCATTGCAAAAGATGTAGTCTTTCCTCTTGAGGAAATTTAAAAATATCTCTAGGGCAAGAAATCTAAAATGTGGATAATTGTGGGTGTGCAAACCTTAGAGATTGCA